>NW_026929159.1:0-38136 GCF_032062105.1 Saccostrea cuccullata | reverse complement strand
GTAGGTGTGCGGAACGAAGGTCATTTTGCGCGCATACCCTGCACGTGCGTGCGCGTGATATGAGTGAAATGACTGATCTACTTTAAATAGCTATAACTTTGACATTTTTTAATGAAATGATTTGAAACTCATTATATCAGGATATATTAATATTGTAGATAAGGTGACACTGTCAAATGAGCAAGAACTCACGCGCATGCACGTGCGCTTCGCTCTGATTGGCTGAAACAAAAATCTCAATATCTTTTCTGTTTTTTGACGAAATGGTATGAAATTTAAAATATAAGCATACTTTAGAATGTCCTACAACATGATATATAACAATTGTCATGGAAAGCACGCGCATGCACGTGCGCTGCAATCTGATTGGCTTAAACTTTAAATGGCTATAACTCCCTTGTTTTTCAACTAAACAAGATGGGGTTTAGAATATAGACAGACATGATGGACTACTACAAGAAGGTATGGTCATCATGCACATGCATGCACGTGCGTGCATGTGCACTTTTATCTGATTGGCTGAAACAAAAATCTCAATATCTTTTTCGTTTTTTGACGAAATGCTATGAAATCTTGAACATAGGCATGCATTAAGATATCCTACAATATGAAACATAACAATTTTCATAAATACATGCGCATGCACGTGAGCTGCAATCTGATTGGCTTAAACTTTAAATGGCTGTAATTCCCTTGTTTTTCAACCAAACAGGATGGGATTTGGACCTTAGACAGACATAATAGACTCCTACAAGAGGGTGTGGTCGTCATGCACGTGCATGCACGTGAAATTGGAAAAATTAAAAATACACTTGAAAGCGTATTTTTGAAAGTTTTTGGATTAAATGCTTCAATATTTAGAAAATCAAGATTTCTAAATTATGTAGACAAGATGATATCGTCATTATGTATATGCATTCACATGCGCACGCGTGCTATGCTAGAATATACTTGGTATACTTCTGTGAAAAACGTTGTTAAATTCTGAAATGCATAGAGTTTGCCTTATTTAATGAAGCTTACAGGGAATATGGCACGAAAAGGGAGTTGGGGAGCGTTTGGGGAACATCTGTAACGGTCCCCGTTACAATTAGCACTAGTTATTATTATTATGTTCCCCAAACGAAGTTGGGGAACATATTGTTTTTACTCTGTTTCTTATTATTATTATTCTTATTATTTTTCTTCTTCCTGGGAAAATTTTGTCCACGAGTGATCTTGTAAACTATACATCCGACTTAGGTGAAACCTTTTTAGGGTCAGTAGGCATGTTATGTAGAGTTGCCGAACGAAGGTCATTTTGCGCGCACGTGCTTGCAAGACCGCGCACGTGCAACACGTGAAATGACCAATATAATGGATATTGCCGTAACTTTTTTATTTTTTGATGAAATTTTTTGAAACTCATAATGTAAGGATACATTAGTAGTATAGACAAGATAGCATGGTCAAAATAGCAAGATCTAACGCGCATGCACGTGCGCTTCGCTCTGATTGGCTGAAACTAAAGTCTCAATATCTTTCATGTTTTTTTGACGAAATCCTTTGAAATTTTGAACATAGCCATGCATTACGATATCCTACAACATGATGTATAGCAATTATAATTAAAACACGTGTATGCACGTGCACTGCAATCTGATTGGTTGAAACTTTAAATAGCTATAACTCCCTTGGTTTTCAACCAAACAGCATGGGATTTGGAACATAGATATATAAAATGAACTTCTACAAGAAGGTATGGTCACCATGCACATGCATACACGTGCGTGTACGTGCGCTGCAATCTGATTGGCTGAAACTTTAAACAGCTATAACTTCCTTGTTTTTCAACCAAACAGGATGGGATTTGGAGCATAGATAGATATAATGGACTTCTACAAGAAAGTATGGTCACCATGCACATGCATACATGTGCGTGTACGTGCACTGCAATCTGATTGGCTGAAACTTTGAACAGCTATAACTCCCTTGGTTTTTAACCAAACAGGGTGGGATTTAGAACATAGATAGATGTAATGGACTTCTACAAGCTGCGTGCACGTGAAATGAGTAAAATCAAAAATACACTTGAATAAGCATATTTCTTAATACTTTTGGATTAAATACTTTGATATTTAGTATATTAAAATCTATAGATTGTGAAGACAAGATTATATCGTCATTACGCACGTGCATTCACATGCGCACGCGTGCAATGCTAAAATTTGAATGAAATTGGTACACTTCTGGGTAAACATTGTTAATTAAAGTATCAAATGCAACGAGTTTGTCTTATTTAATGAAGCTTATAGGGAATAAGGCACGATAAGGGACACGAGGAGCGTTTGGGGAACATCTGTAACGGTCCCCGTTACAATTAGCACTAGTTATGTTCCCCAAACGGAGTTTGGGAACATATTGTTTTTACTCGGTTTCTTATTATTATTATTATTATTATTATTCTTTTTTTTCTTCTTTGTTCTCCGGTACTTTTTTTGTCCGCGAGTGTTCTCAGAAACTGTTCACCCAACTAAGTTTAAACCTTTTTAGGGTTAATAGGTGTCAAGTGTAGGTGTGCACAACGAAGGTCATTTTGCGCGCATACGCATGCACGTGCGTGCGCGTGAAATGTGTGAAATGACTGACATACTTATTATAGCCATAACTTTTACATTTTTTATTGAAATGCTTTGAAACTCATTCTATAAGGATATATTAATAGTCTAGATAATATGACATGGTCAAATTAGCACGAACTCACGTGCATGCACGTGCGCTTCCCTCTGATTGGCTGAAACAAAGATTTCAATATCTCTTTTGTTTTTTGACGAAATGCTTTGAAATTTTGAACATTGTCATGCATTAGGATATACTACAATATAATATATAGCAGGTATCATGAAAACACGCGCATGCACGTGCGCTGCAATCTGATTGGCTTAAACTTTAAATGGGTATAACTCCTTTGATTTTCAACCAAACAGGATGGGATTTAGAACATAGATAGACATAGTGGATTCCTACAAAAAGGTAAGGTCATCATGCACATGCATGCACGTACATGCACATGAGATGGATAAAATCAAAAATACACTTGATGAAGCGTATTTTTTTATACTCTTGGATTAAATGCTTTATTATTTTATTATATTAATGTATATAGATAGTGTAGACAAGAGAATATGGTTATTACGCACATGCATTTACATGTGCACGCGTGCAAATGCTAATATTTGAATTTACTCGGTATACTTCAGGGAAACGTTGTTAAAGTGTAAAATGCATAGAGTTTGTCGTTTTTAGTGAAGCTTAAAGGGAGTATGGCACCAAAAGGGAGTTGGGGAGCGTTTGGGGAACATCTGTAACGGTTCCCGTTACAATTAGCCCTAGTTATTATTATTATTATTCTTTTTTTTATTATTTGTTCTCCGGTACTTTTTTGTCCGCGAGTGTTCTCAGAAACTGTTCACCCAACTGACCTAAAACCTTTTTAGGGTTAATGGGTGTGTAGTGTAGGTGTGCGGAACGAAGGTCATTTTGCGCGCATACGCGTGCACGTGCGTGCGCGTGATATGAGTGGAATGACTGATATACTTAATATAGCTATAACTTTTACATTTTTTAATGAATTGACTTGAAACTCATTATATAATGATATATTAATAGTGTAGATAATGTGACACTGTCAAATTAGCAAGAACTCACGCGCATTCACGTGCGCTTAGCTCTGATTAGCTGAAACAAAAATCTCAATATCTTTTCTGTTTTTTGACGAAATGCTTTGAAATTTAAAACATAGGCATACTTTAGGATATCCTACAAAATGATTTATAACAATTGTCATGAAAGCACGCGCATGCACGTGCGCTGCAATCTGATTGGCTAAAACTTTAAATAGCGATAACTCCCTTGTTTTTAAACCAAACAGGATGGGATTCAGAACATAGATAGACATTATGGACTCCTACAAAAGGGTATGGTCATCATGCACATGCATGCACGTGCATGAACGTGCGCTTTGCTCTGATTGGCTGAAACAAAATTTTCAATATCTTTATTGTTTTTTGAAGAAATGCTTTGAAATTTAAATCATAGGCATGCTTTATGATGTCCTACAATATGATATATAATAATTTTCATGAAATCACGCGCATGCACGTTCGCTGCAATTTGATTGGCTGAAACTTTAAATGGCTATAATTTCCTTATTTTTCAACCAAAAAGGATGGGATTCAGAACATAGATAGACATTATGGGCTCCTACAATAGTATATGATCATGATGCACATGCATGCACGTGCGTGCACGTGAAATGAGTAAAATTACAAATACACTGTATTAAACATATTTTTAAATACGTATGGAATAAATGTTGTAATATTTAGTATATTAAAACATACGAATAGTTTAGACAAGATGATATGGTCATTACGCACATGCATTCAAATGCGAATGCGTGCAATGCTGAAATTTGAATAAACTTGATATACTTCTGGGTAAATAATGTTAAAGTCTAAAATGCATCGTGTTTGTCTTATTTAATTGTCACCGGGTTCACAGGTGCGTGAAAGTCAGTCAATATATCGGGTCTCAATAGCTCAGTTGGTTAGAGCGCTGGCACGGTACGCCAGAGGCCCTGGGTTCGAGTCCCGGTTGAGACTTGACTTTTCACCACCTGTGACATTTGGCGCCTAACGTACAAAACCCACTATTTCCTTGGAACATGCCTCACAGCATTTCCTTAACTCGTAGAATTCGAGGACGAATTTCTACAAAGAGGGGGATTATGTCACCGGGTTCACAGGTGCGTGAAAGTCAGTCAATATATCGGGTCTCAATAGCTCAGTTGGTTAGAGCGCTGGCACTGTACGCCAGAGGCCCTGGGTTCGAGTCCCGGTTGAGACTTGACTTTTCACCACCTGTGACATAATGAACCGTACAGAGAATATGCCACAAAAGGGAGATGGGGAGCGTTTGGGGAACATCTGTAACGGTTCCCGTTACAATTAGCCCTAGTTATTATTATTATGTTCCCCAAACGAAGTTGGGGAACATATTGTTTTTACTCTGTTTCTTCTTCTTATTATTATTATTATGTCGCCCCGAACGAAGTCGGGCCGACATATTGATATTGTACGCATGTTTTTTTTATCCAGGCTGTTTCTCGGAGATGGCTGGGACAATCTTCCTGAAACTTTCCTTAAAGGACGATCACTGGTTGTAGTTGTGCAGTGAGGTCGTTCAGTTCCAATATGTCTACCGTTGCCATGGAAACCTGTAAAAAGCGACAAATTTTGTCCGAGAGTGTTCTCTCTGGTCCCTTAAACGTTCGTCATGAAACTTTTCTTATTTTAATGATTAGTATCTGTAGTTCTGCAACTCGTATTTAAAATTTTCATATAATCGATTATTGCCATGGAAACCAGGTGAAAGTTAAAATTCTTTAATTTCGATTTTCTCAATAACTACTCAGGCAATCGTTTTGAAACTTTCAATGTTTATTCCTTGCAATGTGTCAAAGTGATTTCTACTTTCAAAATAATTGTAATGAGTCGCTCACGGTTGTCATAGAAACGAAACAGAAAAAAAGATTCAGATGTACACATGTGTTCTCCAAGGTCTAGGTCAAAGGGTCAGAGTTCGTCGTATCCAATAAAAGTTCTTTTCACAAGGATTACATATTTGAAATACGAAAGCCCTAGTACTTACCGTTCAAACGTTATGGCTATTTACTATGTTCAAGACGACCCCCCCCCCCTTTTTTTTAAGCACACAGCCAAGTAGAATACACAGATATAACATATACAACTTACAAGTAACTTTTTAAAATCTTCATTCATAAAATTCAGTTCCCGTCATGTGATATTTTGCCATCATTCATTCTCCTTCTGTTTTTTCTCTTGAATTTATAAATATTTTATTTTATCTTTATAAAAAAAAAATAACGATTGTCAGCTGCATTTATTATCATTTCGCGTTTTCTTGTATATCTATCACTTGTATATTATTCATTTCATTGGATAGTGCAAGTATAAATTAAAAAATTGGTAAGTCATTTCCATAGTTTTTATTCATTCATAAATTCTTTTATCCGCTCCTGATGGTTCGCTAAGCCTTGATCACCACTGTATACAAAACATTCATCTCGCCAAAAATGTTCATGATTCCGCTAAACTGAGAAAGTTCACACATGATTTATTATCTCATAACACACATCAGCTCTCTGCAATGCAGAAATGCTCGAATTGATGGTGGCATGTCAGATTCGTTTTTCGGTAGAACCTCTTAAGAGGGAAATTTGAGAGTTCTCACTGGCGTTACAATACACAAAATAATTTATGTTTCTTTTTCACTTTTCTTATTATTATTATTATTTTCTTTTTTTTTCTTATTATTATTATTATTCTTTTTTTCTGCACAAATTTTGTGCAGAAGATTTCTCAGAGATGGTTGGATGGATTTGCTTCAAATTTTCAGAGATGTTGTAGGATAATCTGAAGTTTATACCGGCTGAAGGATTTTGTGAAAATCACTTCCGGTCTAGAGTTATCGCCCTTTTATCAAAATTCAGAGGACCTCCTTGTCCGTTCATTTTCTCGAAAACGGCTTGAGCTAGAGCGCTGAAATTTTCAGTGATGATAGAGGACATGTCCCCATGTTACTGGGAGTTTGGATAGTTTCCGGAAGTATCTAGTATGGAAGCTCGGTAGGGGTCAAAATTTAGGACACGAATCACGAGTGATTTTTGGAGACATTTTGCATCATATCTTTTAAAGTATAAATATTTTGTAAGAACATACTGAACATCATTTGTGCAGAACAACGAGATCTTTCAAATGATATCAAGAAAAAAACGCTGACTCATCACATTAGGGGCAGAAAGGGGCCAAAAGTCTTTAATCGATAACTCTTTATCAGTTAATATTTTGTAATATAATACTGAAGCAAAAATGTTTATCTCAACAATCTACAGCTATATATTATAATTTTTATGACGTATGGTACATAATTAGGGGCCACAAGGGGCCAGAATGCTAAATCTTTGACGCTTTATATCTCGAAGAGTGAGAAATATTTTGATAAGTAATATTGAACAAAAGATGTTCAAAATGATGTTCTGAACAATATGCAACCTTTCATTTTTCGCTAAACGTCCCCATTAGGGAGTTGAAGGGTTGGCCCCTAAATATTTCTTTTGCGAATAACTCGAAAACGAAAAAGAATCTCTGAATAGTTGTTGAACAAAAAGTGCTCAAAATCCTAAGAGCTTTAAGATGAAATCCAGAAAAAGGGGCTGGACACACAAATTAGGGGCCAAGAGGGGCTAAAAGTCTTTTTTCGATAACTCTTTAACAGTCAATAATTTGTAATACATTACTGAAGCAAAAATGTTTATCTCAACAATCTACAACTGTATATTATGATTTTTATGTCGTATATTACATAATTAGGGGCCACAAGGGGCCAGAATGCTAAATCTTTGACGCTTTGTATCTCAAAAGTGAGAAATATTTTGATAATTAATATTGAACAAAAGATGTTCAAAATGATGTTCTGAACAATATGCAACCTTTCATTTTTCGCTAAACGTCCCCATTAGGGAGTTGAAGGGTTGGCCCCTAAATATTTCTTTTGCGAATAACTCGAAAACGAAAAAGAATCTCTGAATAGTTGTTGAACAAAAAGTGCTCAAAATCCTAAGAGCTTTAAGATGAAATCCAGAAAAAGGGGCTGGACACACAAATTAGGGGCCAAGAGGGGCTAAAAGTCTTTTTTCGATAACTCTTTAACAGTCAATAATTTGTAATACATTACTGAGCAAAAATGTTTATCTCAACAATCTACAACTGTATATTATGATTTTAAAGTCGTACATTACATAATTAGGGGCCACAAGGGGCCAGAAGGCAAAATCTTTGACGCTTTGTATCTCAAAAGTGAGAAATATTTTGATAAGTAATATTGAACAAAAGATGTTCAAAATGATGTTCTGAACAATATGCAACCTTTCATTTTTCGCTAAACGTCCCCATTAGGGAGTTGAAGGGTTGGCCCCTAAATATTTCTTTTGCGAATAACTCGAAAACGAAAAAGAATCTCTGAATAGTTGTTGAACAAAAAGTGCTCAAAATCCTAAGAGCTTTAAGATGAAATCCAGAAAAAAGGGGCTGGACACACAAATTAGGGGCCAAGAGGGGCTAAAAGTCTTTTTTCGATAACTCTTTAACAGTCAATAATTTGTAATACATTACTGAAGCAAAAATGTTTATTTCAACAATCTACAACTATATATTATGATTTTAAAGTCGTACATTACATAATTAGGGGCCACAAGGGGCCAGAAGGCAAAATCTTTGACGCTTTGTATCTCAAAAGTGAGAAATATTTTGATAAGTAATATTGAACAAAAGATGTTCAAAATGATGTTCTGAACAATATGCAACCTTTCATTTTTCGCTAAACGTCCCCATTAGGGAGTTGAAGGGCTGGTCCCTAAATATTTCTTTTGCGAATAACTCGAAAACGAAAAGGAATCTCTGAATACATGTTGAACAAAAAGTGTTCATAATCCTGAGAGCTTTAAAATGTTATGAAGAAAAAAGGGCTGATCCCTAATATTAGGGGCCGTGAGGGGCCAAAAGTCGATTTTAGAAGTCTTTATTGTTCAATGTCTTTTTACAGAATATGGAAAATCATTACTTAAGAATGAAAATCTCAATCAAAATCTGATCTCATCTCATCAAGAATCGAACGGAAGACCCACTCGTTGCTCGCAACGAGATCGTATCTAGTTATTATTATTATTCTTTTTTTCTGCACAAATTTTGTGCAGAAGATTTCTCAGAGATGGTTGGATGGATTTGCTTCAAATTTTCAGAGATGTTGTAGGATAATCTGAAGTTTATACCGGCTTTTTGTTCATTTTGTGAAAATCACTTCCGGTCTAGAGTTATCGCCCTTTTATCAAAATTCAGAGGACCTTTTGTCCGTTCATTTTCTCAAAACGGCTTGAGCTAGAGCGCTGAAATTTTCAGTGATGATAGAGGACATGTCCCCATGTTACTGGGAGTTTGGATAGTTTCCGGAAGTAACATAGTATGGAAGCTCGGTAGGGGTCAAAATTTAGGACACAAATCATGAGTGATTTTTGGAGACATTCTGCATCATATCTTTTAAAGTATAAATATTTTGTAAAAACATATTGAACATCATTTGTGCAGAACAACAAGATCTTTAAATGATATCAAGAAAAAAGTGCTGACTCATCACATTAGGGGCAGAAAGGGGCCAAAAGTTTTTAATCAATAACTCTTTTTCAGTTAATATTTTGTTATATAATACTGAAGCAAAAATGTTTATCTCAACAATCTACAGCTATATATCATTATTTTTATCGTATGGTACATAATTAGGGGCCACAAGGGGCCAGAATGCTAAATCTTTGACGCTTTATATCTCAAAATCGAGAAATATTTTGATAAGTAATATTGAACAAAAGATGTTCAAAATCATGTTCTGAACAATATGCAACCTTTCATTTTTCGCTAAACGTCCCCATTAGGGAGTTGAAGGGTTGGCCCCTAAATATTTCTTTTGCGAATAACTCGAAAACGAAAAAGAATCTCTGAATAGTTGTTGAACAAAAAGTGTTCAAAATCCTAAGAGCTTTAAGATGAAATCCAGAAAAAGGGGCTAGACACACAAATTAGGGGCCAAGAGGGGCTAAAAGTCTTTTTTCGATAACTCTTTAACAGTCAATAGTTTGTTATACATTACTGAAGAAAAATGTTTATCTCAACAATCTACAACTGTATATTATGATTTTAAAGTCCTACATTACGTAATTAGGGGCCACAAGGGGCCAGAAGGCTAAATCTTTGACGCTTTATATCTCAAAAGTGAGAAATATTTTGATAAGTAATATTGAACAAAAGATGTTCAAAATAATGTTCTGAACAATATGCAACCTTTCATTTTTCGCTAAACGTCCCCATTAGGGAGTTGAAGGGTTGGCCCCTAAATATTTCTTTTGCGAATAACTCGAAAACGAAAAAGAATCTCTGAATAGTTGTTGAACAAAAAGTGCTCAAAATCCTAAGAGCTTTAAGATGAAATCCAGAAAAAGGGGCTGGACACACAAATTAGGGGCCAAGAGGGGCTAAAAGTCTTTTTTCGATAACTCTTTAACAGTCAATAATTTGTAATACATTACTGAAGCAAAAATGTTTATCTCAACAATCTACAACTATATAATGATTTTAAAGTCGTACATTACATAATTAGGGGCCACAAGGGGCCAGAAGGCTAAATCTTTGACGCTTTGTATCTCAAAAGTGAGAAATATTTTGATAAGTAATATTGAACAAAAGATGTTCAAAATGATGTTTTGAACAATATGCAACCTTTCATTTTTCGCTAAACGTCCCCATTAGGGAGTTGAAGGGTTGGCCCCTAAATATTTCTTTTGCGAATAACTCGAAAACGAAAAAGAATCTCTGAATAGTTGTTGAACAAAAAGTGCTCAAAATCCTAAGAGCTTTAAGATGAAATCCAGAAAAAGGGGCTGGACACACAAATTAGGGGCCAAGAGGGGCTAAAAGTCTTTTTTCGATAACTCTTTATGGTACATAATTAGGGGCGAAATCTTTGAGAAATGAGAACTCTTTATCAATAATTTGTAATACATTACTGAAGTAAAAATGTTTATCTCAACAATCTACAACTGTATATTATGATTTTTGTGTCGTATATTACATAATTAGGGGCCACAAGGGGCCAGAAGGCAAAATCTTTGACGCTTTGTATCTCAAAAGTGAGAAATATTTTGATAAGTAATATTGAACAAAAGATGTTCAAAATCATGTTCTGAACAATATGCAACCTTTCATTTTTCGCTAAACGTCCCCATTAGGGAGTTGAAGGGTTGGCCCCTAAATATTTCTTTTGCGAATAACTCGAAAACGAAAAAGAATCTCTGAATAGTTGTTGAACAAAAAGTGCTCAAAATCCTAAGAGCTTTAAGATGAAATCCAGAAAAAGGGGCTATACACACAAATTAGGGGCCAAGAGGGGCTAAAAGTCTTTTTTCGATAACTCTTTAACAGTCAATAATTTGTAATACATTACTGAAGCAAAAATGTTTATTTCAACAATCTACAACTATATATTATGATTTTAAAGTCGTACATAACATAATTAGGGGCCACAATGGGGCCATAATGCTAAATCTTTGACGCTTTGTATCTCAAAAGTGAGAAATATTTTGATAAGTAATATTGAACAAAAGATGTTCAAAATAATGTTCTGAACAATATGCAACCTTTCATTTTTCGCTAAACGTCCCCATTAAGGAGTTGAAGGGCTGTTCCCTAAATATTTCTTTTGCGAATAACTCGAAAACGAAAAAGAATCTCTGAATAGTTGTTGAACAAAAAGTGTTCATAATCCTGAGAGCTTTAAAATGTTATGAAGAAAAAAGGGCTGATCCCTAATATTAGGGGCCGTGAGGGGCCAAAAGTCGATTTTAGAAGTCTTTATTGTTCAATGTCTTTTTACAGAATATGGAAAATCATTACTTAAGAATGAGAATCTCAATCAAAATTTGATCTCATCTCATCAAGAATCGAACGGAAGACCCACTCGTTGCTCGCAACGAGATCGTATCTAGTTATTATTATTATTCTTACCGATTTTGTGCACGCGATTTCTCGTAAACTACTGGACCGATTCTCATGAAACTTGAAAATCTGATAGGTACTGATCTGAACCTTATTGGAAATTTTTTTCGTCGATGACGTCACTTCCGGTCGTGAGTTAGGGACAATTTTCTGATTTTAAAATGCAATTTTGTCTTGATTTAGTAGCGAAAACTGCTTTAGATATGAACTAAAGATTAATTAGAGATGATAGTTCATGACTTATAGCGTTGCAGAATCGCCTTTTCGTCCGGCGTCAGTACTTCCGGTCGAAACCGGAAGCGAATTAAAAAAACGTATTTTTTCAACTTTTTATTTTTAATATTTTTATTTTAGAATTGAATAGAGACCCTTTTGCAGAAGCCAAATATGTAATTTGTTTGAAAATCGAAGAAGCCAATCTCGAGATATTATCATTTGAAAACGCGAAGCGGCGATCCCGATGGCCGAATGGTTAGCGCGTTGGATTGTCACGCGGGCGACCCGGGTTCGATCCCCCTTGTGACCAAAAAATTTTATCACTTTTTCTGCTCGATTTTTCGATTTTTATTAATTTTAGACCATTTGCAACAACATATTTTCAACTTTTAAGTATATCTTACGTAATAAGGGGTCACAAAGGGCCAGAATGCAAAATCTTTGACGCTTTATATCTTAAAAAGGGGGAATATTTTGATAAGCAGTATTGAACAAAAGTTGGTCAGAATAATGTTCTCAACAATATGCATACTTTGAATTTTTGTAAAATGGTCCCATTAAGGACTTTCAGGGGTGGCCCCTAAATATTTATATGTAGCATATCTCCACAACGAATAGAAATCTCTGAATAAGTGTTGAACAAAAAAGCTTTAAAATCACAAGACCTTTCATTTGATATCAAGAAAATGGGACTGACCCCTAAAATTAGGGGCTCAGAGGTGCTAACAGTCTCTTATCTATAACTCTCTATTGATCAATATTTTGTTATACATTTCTGAAGCAAAAGTATTTATCTTAACGATTGGCAACAATATATGATACAATTTTGATCATATGTTACGTTATTAGGGGTCACAAGGGGCCAGAATGTCAAATCTTTGACGCTTTATATCTCAAAAAGGGAGAATATTTTGATAAGCAATATTGAACAAAAGTTGGTCAGAATAATATTCTAAACAATATGCATACTTTGAATTTTTGTAAAACGGCCCCATTAAGGACTTGTAGGAGTGGCCCCTAAATATTTCTATGTAGCATATCTCCACAACGAATAGAAATCTCTGAATAAGTGTTGAACAAAAATCTTCAAAATAACAGGACCTTTCATTTAGTATCAAGAAAAAGGGGCTGACCCCTCAAATTAAGGGTTCAGAGGGGCCAAAAATCTTTCATTTTTAACTCTTTATTGATTAATATTTTGTAATACATTACAGAAGCAAAAGTATTCATCTTAACAATTTGCAACAATATATGATACAACTTGGATCACTAGGTACGTAATTAGGGGTCACAAGGGGCCTGAATGTCAGATCTTTGACGCTTTTTATCTCAAAAAGGGTGTATATTTTGATAAGCAATATTGAACAAAAGTTGGTCAAAATTATGTTCTCAACAATATGCATACTTTGAATTTCTGTTAAATGGCCCCATTAGGGACTTGTAGGGGTGGTCCCTAAATATCTATACGAAGCATGTCTCCACAACGAAAAGAAATCTCTGAATAGGTGTTGAATAAAAAGTCTTTGAAATTACAAGACCTTTCATTTGATATCAAGAAAAAGGGGCTGACACCTTAAAATAGGGGCTTAAAGGGGCCAAAAGTCTTGCATCTGTACCTATTTAACGATCAATATTTTGTGATACATTACAGAAGCAAAGATATACATTTTAACGACTTTAAACAATTTAATATAAAATTTTGGTCATATCTTACGTAATTAGGGGTCGCAATGCGGCCAAAATGCTATTTATGTTCCCCAAACGAAGTTGGGGAACATATTGTTTTTACTCTGTTTCTTATTATGTTCCCCAAACGAAGTTGGGGAACATATTGTTTTTACTCTGTTTCTTATTATTATTATTTTTCTTCTTCTTCTTCCTGGGTACTTTTTTGTCCGGGAATGATGTTGTAAACTGTTCGTCCGATGTAGGTAAAACCTTTTAAGGGTCAGTAGACATGTTATGTAGATTTGCGGAATCAAGGTCATTTTGCGCGCACGTGCTTGCAAGAGCGCGCACGTGCAACACGTGAAATGACCAATATAATGGATATTGCCGTAACTTTACTATTTTTTGATGAAATTTTTTGAAACTCATAATGTAAGGATACATTAATAATATAGACAAGCTGGCATGGTCAAAATAGCAAGAACTCACGCGCATGCACGTGCGCTTCGCTCTGATTGGCTGAAACTAAAGTCTCAATATCTTTCTTGTTTCTTGTCATAATCCTTTGAAATTTTGAACATAGTCCTACATTATGAAGATCTACAGCATGATATATAAGAATGTTCATGAAAGCATGCGCATGCACGTGTGCTGCAATCTGATTGGCTGAAATTTTAAATGGCTATATCTCCTTTGTTTTTCGACGAAATGCTTTGAAATTTAAAACATAGCCATGCATTAGGATATCCTAAAATATGATATAGAAAAAAATTCATGAAATCACGCGCATGCATGTGTGCTGCAATCTGATTGGCTGAAACTTTAAATGGTCATATCTCCTTTGTTTTTCGACGAAATGCTTTGAAATTTAAAATATAGTCATGCATTAGGATATCCTTCAATACGATAAAGATAAAAATTTATGAAATCACGCGCATGCATGTGTGCTGCAATCTGATTGGCTGAAACTTCAAATGGCTATAACTCCCTTGTTTTTCAACCAAACAGGATGGGATTTGGAACATAGATAAATATAAGGGACTCCTACAAGAAGGTGTAGTCATTATGCACGTGCGTGCACGTGAAATGAGTAAAATTAAAAATACACTCGAATGAGTATATTTCTAATACTTTTGGATTAAATGCTTTGATATTAAGTAATATTAAAATTTTATTTAATAGAGATTACAGGGAATATGGCACCAAAAGGGAGTTGGGGAGCGTTTGGGGAACATCTGTAACGGTCCCCGTTACAATTAACACTAGTTATTATTATTATTATTATTTTTCTTCTTCCTGGGAAAATTTTGTCCACGAGTGATCTTGTAAACTACACATCCGACTAAGGTAAAATGTTTTTAGGGTCAATAGACATGTTATGTAGATTTGCCGAACGAAGGTCATTTTGCGCGCACGTGCTTGCAAGAGCGCGCACGTGCAACACATAAAATGATCAATATAATGGATATTGCTGTAACTTTTCTTTTTCTTGATGAATTTTTTTGAAACTCATAATGTAAGGATACATTAGTAGTATAGACAAGATGGCATGGTCAAAATAGCAAGATCTCACGCGCATGCACGTGAGCTTCGCTCTGATTGGCTGAAACTAAAGTCTCAATATCTTTCTTGTTTCTTGTCATAATCTTTTGAAATTTTGGACATAGTCCTACATTATGAAGATCTACAGCATGATATAGAAAATTTTTCATGAAAGCATGCGCATGCGCTTGTGCTGCAATCTGATTGGCTGAAACTTTAAATGGCTATATCTCCTTTGTTTTTTGACGAAATGCTTTGAAATTTAAAACATAGTCATGCATTAAGATATCCTAAAATATGATATAGAAAAAATTCTTGAAATCACGCGCATGCACGTGTGCTGCAATCTGATTGGCTGAAACTTTATATGGCTATATGTCCTTTGTTTTTTGACGAAATGTTTGGAATTTTAAAATATAGTCATTCATTTAGATATTCTTCAATACGATAAAGATAAAAATTTATGAAATCACGCGCATGCATGTGTGCTGTAATCTGATTGGCTGAAACTTCAAATGGCTGTAACTCCCTTGTTTTTCAACCAAACAGAATGGGATTTAGAACATAGATGAATATAAGGGACTTCTACAAAAAGGTGTAGTCATTATGCACGTGCTTCCACGTGCGTGCACGTTAAATGAGTAAAATTAAAAATACACTCGAATGAGTGAATTTTTAAATACTTTTTTATTAAATGCTTTAATATTAAGTAGACAAGATAATATGGTCGTTACGCACATGAACACGCGTGTAATGCCTATTTTTAAATATATTTAGTATTTTTCTGGGAAGATCTTGATTAAGTCTAAATTCCATAAAGTATTTCTTATCTAATAGAGATTACAGGGAATATGGCACGAAAAGGGAGTTGGGGAGCGTTTGGGGAACATCTGTAACGGTCCCCGTTACAATTAGCACTAGTTTTTATCATGCTTTACGTCTTGAAAGGAGGGGGTATTTCTATATTGAACAAAAGATGTTCAGAAAATTGTGATTAAAATAAGAAACTTTAAATTCGTTGAAGGAAAACTTAATGTCATTCTCTTTTAACGAATATCTCAGTCAAAATCACATCTCATCTTATCGAGAAATTCAACGGAAGACCTACTCGTTGCTCGCAACGAGATCTCATCTAGTTAAGGTCTTCCGACTTCCATCGGAAGACCTTACTGTTATTCGTCTGTTTTTTATTATTATTATTCTTTTTTCATAGTTAGGGCGATATCTCCGCTGTGCGTGGACAGATTTAAAAGATTTTCACAGGAATGATGCATCATGAGAATATCTCAAGACGTGTTTTTCATTTTTACAAAATTCACTTTCGTTCGCGATTTTGGGGGATTTTTGTAATTTTTAAAAGGCATTTTGTCCAGCAGTTTTCTCGAGAACGGCTAAAGATATGAAAGTGAAACTCACTGATGAGATAGAACATCGAACTCCGTTATGGGATACGACCTTTATTTTACGTCGTCGGCACTTCCGGTCGCAAACGGAAGTGAATTCAAAAAGTCCAATTTTTCAACTTTTTTGTTTTTCAATATTTTTCTCTAGGATTTACAAGGTTTATAGTGTGTTTTATGAGAATTTTAAATATGTGTTCAGTATTTTGATGCGTGCAATTATTGAAAAGATATAACCGAACCAAACTTTGTCCTACTGTCGGGGGTTCGAATCCCGCTGTGGACGTTCCCAAATTTTTTCATTGTTTCTATCATTTTTCAATTGTAAATGACTTTTCTCACTTTAATAACATGTATGAAATATTTTGCCGATTTTTAAAAGCTGTATTTAAAGATATTTTAAGGTTTATCTGTAATAATCATGATGTATGCTGAGAGACTGCTGTAAATTAACGTAAAGGAAAAAATACATTCTGAAATATATTTCACGGGAACCCGCAGTATAGATCTCTAACGAAAAGTCGGTCGGAAGACCGCTTGTTGCTTTAGCAACAAGAACGCATCTAGTTAAGGTCTTCCGTCTCCAACGGAAGACCTTCTTGTTATTCTTCGGTTTCTTTTTCCCTATTATTATTATTATTATTTTTCTTACCGATTTTGTGCACGCGATTTCTCGTAAACTACTGGGCCGATTCTCATAAAACTTTTACATCTGATAGGTACTGATCTGAACCTTTTTGGAAATTTTTTCTGTTGATGACGTCACTTCCGGTCGTGAGATATGGACAATTTTCTGATTTTAAAATGCAATTTTGTCTTGATTTAGTAGCGAAAACTGCTTAAGATATGAACTAAAGATTAATTGGAGTTGATAGTTCATGATTTATAGCGTTGCAGAATCGCCTTTTTGTGCGTCGTCAATACTTCCGGTCGATACTGGAAGCGAATTTAAAAAACGCAATTTTTCAACTTTTCTTTTTTAATATTTTTGTTTCAGATTTGAATAGAGACCCTTTTGCAGAAGCGAAATATGTAATTTGTTTGAAAATCGAAAAAGCCAATCCCGAGATATTAACATTTGAAAACGCGAAGCGGCGATCCCAATGGCCGAATGGTTAGCGCGTTGGATTGTCACGCGGGCGACCCGGGTTCGATCCCCCATGTGACCAAAAAATTTTATCATTTTTTCTGCTCGATTTTTCGATATTTTTTAATTTGAGACCATTTAGAACAATATATTATAAACTTTTAGGCATATCTTGCATAATTAAGGGTCACGAGGGGCCAGAATGTCAAATCTTTGACGCTTTATATCTCGAAAAGGAGGAATATTTTAACAAGCAATATTGAACAAAAGATGGTCAGAATAATGTTCTAAACAATATGCATACTTTGAATTTTTGTAAAACGGTCCCATTAAGGACTTGAAGGAGTGGCCCCTAAATATTTCTAATTAGCATATCTCCACAACAAATAGAAATCTCTGAATAAGTGTTGAACAA
This sequence comes from Saccostrea cuccullata, assembly GCF_032062105.1. Taxonomy (NCBI): domain Eukaryota; kingdom Metazoa; phylum Mollusca; class Bivalvia; order Ostreida; family Ostreidae; genus Saccostrea; species Saccostrea cuccullata. The sequence continues at coordinate 20,148 of NW_026929159.1, read as the reverse complement.
AAAATCTTCAAAATCACAAAACCTTTCATTTGATATAAAGAAAATGGGGCTGACCCCTCAAATTAGGGGCTCAGAGGGGCCAAAAGTCTTTCATCTTTAACTCTTTAATGATCAAAATTTTGTTATACATTTCTGAAGGAAAAGTATTTATCTTAACGATTTGCAACAATATATGATACAATTTAGATCATATGTTACGTAATAAGGGGTCACAATGGACCAGAATGTCAAATCTTTGACGCTTTATATCTTGAAAAGGGGGAATATTTTGATAAGTAATATTGAACAAAAGATGGTCAGAATAATGTTCTAAACAATATGCATACTTTGAATTTTTGTAAAACGGCCCCATTAAGGACTTGTAGGAGTGGCCCCTAAATATTTCCATTGAGCATATCTCCACAACGAATAGAAATCTCTGAATAAGTATTGAACAAAAAATCTTCCAAATCACAAGACCTTTCATTTGATATCAAGAAAAAGGGGCTGAACCCTTCAATTAGAGGCTCAGAGGGGCCAAAGGTCTTTTATCTCTAACTCTCTAATGATCAATATTTTGTTATACATTACTGAAGCAAAAGTATTCATCTTAACGATTTGCAACAATATATGATGATATTTTTATCATATGTTACGTAATTGGGGGTTGCAAGGGACCAAAAGGCTATATTTTTTATGCTTTATGTCTCGAAAAGGGGGAATATTTTCATAAGTCTTATCAAACAAAAGATGTTCAGAATATCGTGATAAAAAAAAAAAATGAGAAACTTTAACTTTAACTAGGGAAAACTCAATTTCATTCTCTTTAAACAAATATCTCAGTCAAAATCACATCTCATCTTATCGAGAAATTCAACGGAAGACCTACTCGTTGCTCGCAACGAGATCTCATCTAGTTATTATTCTTTTTTCTTCTTATTTCTTCTCCGGTACTTTTTTGTCCGGAAGTGTTCTCAGAAACTGTTCACCAAACTAAGTTAAAACCTTTTTAGGGTTAGTAGGCATGTTGTGTAGATGTGCCGAACGAAGGTCATTTTGCGCGCATTCGCATGCACGTGCGGGCGCGTGCAATGAGTAAACTGACTGATATATTTAATATGGTTGTAACTTTTACATTTTTTGATAAAATGTTTTGAAACTCATTATATAAAGATATATAAGTTGTGTACATAAGATGACATGGTCAAATTTGCATGAACTCACGCGCATGCACGTGCGCTTTGCTCTGATTGGCTGAAACAGAAATCTTAATATCTTTTTTGTTTTATGATGAAATGCTTTGAAACTTATATCATAGACATGTATTAGGATGTACTACAATATGATATATAAAATTTTTCATGAAATCACGCGCATGCACGTGCGCTGCAATCTGATTGGTTGAAACTTTAAATGACTATAACTCCCTTGGTTTTCAACCAAACAGTATGGGATTTAGAACATAGATAGACATAAAGGACTCCTACAAGATGGTATGGTACTATTCACATGCATGTGCGTGCACGTGCACCTTGCTCTGATTGGCTGAAACAAAAATCTCAATATTTTTTGTTTTTTTTACAAAATGCTTTGAAATTTAAAACATAGGCATACTTTAAGATGTCCTACAATATGATATATAATAATTGTCATGGAAACATGCGCATGCACGTGCGCTGCAATCTGATTGGCTTAAACTGTAAATGGCTATAGCTCCCTTGTTTTTCAACCAAACAGGATGGGATTAAGAACATAGACAGACATAATGGACTCCTACAAGAAGGTATGGTCATCATGCACGTGCATATGAGTAAAATAGTGTAGACAAGATGATATCGTCATTACGCTCATGCAATCACATGCGCACGCCTGCATTGCTTAAATTTGAAATACTTGGTATAGTTTTGGGAAAACGTTGTTGCCGTCTTAAATGCATAGATTTTGCCTTCTTTAATGAAACTTACAGGGAATATGGCACGAGAAGGGAGTTGGGGAGCGTTTGGGGAACATCTGTAACGGTTCCCGTTACAATTAGCACTAGTTCTTTTTTCTTCTTATTTCTTCTCCGGTACTTTTTTGTCCGGAAGTGTTCTCAGAAACTGTTCACCAAACTAAGTTAAAACCTTTTTAGGGTTAGTAGGCATGTTGTGTAGATGTGCTGAACGAAGGTCATTTTGCGCGCATTCGCATGCACGTGCGGGCGCGTGCAATGAGTAAAATGACTGATATATTTAATATGGTTGTAACTTTTATATTTTTTGATAAAATGTTTTGAAACTCATTATATAATGATATATAAGATGTGTAGATAAGATGACATGGTCAAACTTGCATGAACTCACGCGCATGCACGTGCGCTTTGCTCTGATTGGCTGAAACAGAAATCTTAATATCTTTTTTGTTTTATGATGAAATGCTTTGAAATTTATAACATAGACATGCATTAGGATGTACTACAATATGATATATAAAATTTTTCATGAAATCACGCGCATGCATGTGCGCTGCAATCTGATTGGCTGAAACTTTAAATGACTACAACTCCCTTGGTTTTCAACCAAATAGCATGAGATTTAAAACATAGATAGACATAAGGAACTCCTACAAGATGGTATGGTCACCATTCACATGCATGCACGTGCGTGCACGTGCGCTTTGCTCTGATTGGCTGAAACAAAAATCTCAATATCTTTTCTGTTTTTTTTACAAAATGCTTTGAAATTTAAAACATAGGCATACTTTAAGATGTCCTACAATATGATATATAATAAATGTCATGAAAACACGCGCATGCACGTGCGCTGCAAATTGATTGGCTCTAACTTTAAATGGCTATAACTCCCTTGTTTTTCAACCAAACAGGATGGGATTAAGAACATAGACAGACATAATGGACACCTACAAGAAGGTATGGTCATCATGCACGTGCGTGCACGTGCAATGAGTAAAAAGTGTAGACAAGATGATATCGTCATTACGCTCATGCAATCAAATGCGCACGCCTGCATTGCTTAAATTTGAAATACTTCGTATACTTTTGGGAAAACTTTGTTTACGTCTTAAATGCATAGATTTTGCCTTCTTTAATGAAACTTACAGGGAATATGGCACGAGAAGGGAGTTGGGGAGCGTTTGGGGAACATCTGTAACGGTTCCCGTTACAATTAGCACTAGTTATTATTAAGGTCTTCCGTTTCAGACGGAAGACCTTATAGTGATTCTACTGTTTTTTCTTTTTATTATTATTATTATTTTTTTCCCTTTTTGTTTTGACGATTTCTCAGAGATGACTGGACGGATTCTCATGAAATTTTCAGAGATGATAGAAAATCAAAATATCTTTCAAATGCAGTTTTCAGTTTTTCAAAATTCACTTCCGGTCGTCAGATATGTCCGATTTCCGCTTTTTTCAATTTTTTTTTGTCCCAGTCATATCTCAGAAACGGTAAGAGATGAAGACACCAAACTTATATGAGTAATAGATCTTGATAAGTAGGCAAAACCATTTGGGTTAACACAGTTCGCCGTCACTTCCGGTCGTCACAGGAAGTGATCAAAGAAATCGAAAATTTCAACTTTTCTTGTTTGAAACTTTGTTTGCAGCACAAAATAGTATATCATTTGTAGTTTCGAAATATGTCAGTCCCACCGGAAACAAAAACGACGACTTCCGGTTATAAGAGAAAAACTACAAAATTTGAGTATTTTTCTTTCCCATAAATATTTTTTATAGATAAAGTATTTTTAATGATTTTTGGATATGTTATTCAGACTGCAAATGTCTACAGTAGCGTTAAATATCTTTGTAAAATTCACTTCCGGTCGCGTGATTTCCTGTCCTCAAAATGAGAACTTATCATAGCTAGATCTCGTAAACGGAAAAAGATTAAGACACCAAACTTACATATTTGGTAGATCTTGATGAGTAGGCAACTTCAGTTTGGATAAGATTGTCCGCCGTCACTTCCGGTCGTCACAGGAAGTGTTCCAAAAAATCAAAATTTTCAAATTTTCTTTTATGAAACTTTTTTGGCGTGACGTTATAATATCTTATTTGTATTTTTTAAATTTTTTAGTCCAACCGGAAACAAAAACGTCAACTTCCGGTTTTAAGAGAAAAACTGCATAATTTTAGTATTTTTCTTTCCCCTAAATATTTCTTATATATGACATATTTGTAACGATTTTTAGACATGTAATTCACACTACAAATGTCTACAGGAAGGTCAAATATTTTTGTTAAATTCACTTCCGGTCGCGTGATTTTCTGTCCTCAAATTGAGAAGTTATCATAGCTAGATCTCGTAAACGATAAGAGATTAAGACACCAAACTGTTTCAAGTGGTAGATCTTGATGAGTAGGCAAAACCAGTTGGGATAACATTGTCCGCCGTCACTTCCGGTTGTCACAGGAAGTGATCAAAGAAATCGAAAAATTCAACTTTACTTTATAGAAACTTGTTGCATCACATTTTAGCATCTTATTTGTAGCTTTGAAATATGATAGTATCACCGGAAACAAAATCGACAACTTCCGGTTAAAAGAGAAAAACTACATACCCGGTAATTTGAGTATTTTTCTTTCCCATAAATACTTTTTATAGTTAAAGTATTTGTAATGATTTTTGGATATGTTATTCAGACTGCAAATGTCTACAGTAAAGTCTAATATCTCAGAAAAATTCACTTCCGGTCGCGTGACTTCCTGTTCTCAAAATCAGAAGTTATCATTGCTAGATCTCGTTAACGGTAAGAGATTAAGACACCAAACTACTAGGGGTGGTAGACCTTGATGAGTAGACATATCCTTTGAGTTTAAGATCATCCACTGTCACTTCCGGTTGTCACAGGAAGTGATCAAATAAATCAAAAATTTAAACTTTTCTTTATGGAATCTTTCTTAGTATTGCCTGATAGCTTCTTACTAGTAGTTTCGAAATATGTCAGTTCCATTGGAAACAAAAACGACGACTTCCGGTTATGAGAGAAAAACTGCATAAATTGAGTTTCTTACTATCCCATAAATATCTTTTATAAAAAGAGTATTTGAAATGATTTTGGGCCATGTTATTCAGACTGAAAATGTCTAGAGAAACCTCAAAATGAGACCTTTGACCCTTACTCAAAAAGTAATAAAGAAATATTCATTACCTTTTTCTACATTCAGCTTCAAGTGTTTATCTCAAGTTTACCTTTCTCTCTCTCTCTCTCTCTCTCTCTCTCTCTCTCTCTCTCTCTGATGACCTTGACCTTTGACCTTGATAAATGACCTTGTTCTTTGGCCCCATTGACCCAAAGGTCACAATCAAGCTTACGGTCGTGGAGGTATTTGCAACTCTTACTCTAACAAATGCTTATAAAATATCCCCTCCTTTCTCTAAAAACAAAACAAAACAATCAATACCAACTTAGAGAAAATGTCTACAAGTCAAACGAAACGAAATATCGGCATAAGATTCGTAATAAAAGAAAGAAGAGACCTGAAAGAAAGTGTCCTGAGAGTTTTAAGGTGAGTCTCTGAAGTATTTTGAAATTCTAGTGAATATCGGCAAAATCTGCATTTTTTCTGTCTGAAATTAAGTTATTGCTTAGCATAAAAATTAATTAAAACTCGTATTGGATATTTCTGCAATTATTGTTAATATCATTCGATTCTCCTGCTTCATTACGACATTTTAATACCAAGTATTCTTGCTTTCTTAGGTGTATGGAATTTATTTTAATTTTATTTAGATTTAAATATGAATCGGCTGAAACTCGGAAATGACGATTTTTCATATCAATTAAATTTCCACGCAATTGAGATAGGTCAATTGCAGTTACCCCGCTTGATACGATATGGTGTTGAAAAAATGCCCATGACTCACTCACTCTTTTTCCGGGATTTTGAATTTACTCTGCAACTGACCACGTGTATTAGTTTCGCTTTACAACTCTGTATATGCTAAGTGTCGTTGCTTCACTGCAAATGTGTTCAATAATTATTCTAATCAATTTCCTACATACAATATCACATCAAACAGCCAATATCTCAGGTTTTTAAGAAATTTGACCGGGACTTTACTACGAAACTATTTCTTTCACTTCGAAACTATTTCCTTCAACCTTAAAATACTAAGCTCACAAAATACCTGAAATGTTGTGGAAGTTGGTGGCTCAGTGGTTAGCGTGTCCGACTTTCATACTAATGGTTTTGGGATCGAGACCAGATGGAGGAATTGATATATTTTTTTTTTTTTGCATTTTTTTTTTTTTTTTAAATAAAAAAATATTCTTCTTACAGATAAAAGAGGAGAACGGAAGACCTTATTTGTTGCTGTAGCAACAAGAGTTTCTAGTTATTCTTCTTCTTCTTCCTGGGTACTTTTTTGTCCGCGAGTGATCTTGAAAACTGTTCACCCGAAGTAGGTAAAACCTTTTTAGGGTCAGTAGACATGTAATGTAGATTTGCGGAACCAAGGTCATTTTGCGCGCACGTGCTTGCAAGAGCGCGCACGTGCAACACGTGAAATGACCAATATAATGGATATTGCTGTAACTTTTCTATTTTGTGATGAATTTTTTTGAAACTCATAATGTAAGGATACATTAGTAGTATAGACAAGATGGCATGGTCAAAATAGCAAGATCTCACGCGCATGCACGTGCGCTTCGCTCAGATTGGCTGAAACTAAAGTCTCAATATCTTTCTTGTTTCTTGTCATAATCTTTTGAAATTTTGAACATAGTCCTACATTATGAAGATCTACAGCATGATATATGAAAATTTTCATGAAAGTATGCGCATGCGCGTGTGCTGCAATCTGATTGGCTGAAACTTTAAATGGCTATATCTCCTTTGTTTTTTGACGAAATGCTTTGAAATTTAAAACATAGTCATGCATTAGGATATCCTAAAATATGATATAAAAAAACATTCATGAAATCACGCGCATGCACGTGTGCTGCAATCTGATTGGGTGAAACTTTATATGGCTATATCTCCTTTGTTTTTTGACGAAATGTTTGGAATTTTAAAATATAGTCATTCATTTAGATATCCTTCAATACGATAAAGATAAAAATTTATGAAATCACGTAAATGCATGTGTGCTGCAATCTGATTGGCTGAAACTTCAAATGGCTATAACTCCCTTGTTTTTCAACCAAACAGGGTGGGATTTAGAACATAGATAAATATAAGGGACTCCTACAAGAAGGTGTAGTCATAATGCACGTGCTTGCACGTGAAATGAGTAAAATTAAAAATACACTCGAATGAGTGTATTTTTTAATACTTTTGGATTAAATGCTTTGATATTAAGTTTATTAAAATTTTAGATAGTGTAGACAAGATAATATGGTCGTTACGCACATGAACACGCGTGCAGTGCCTATTTTGAAATATATTTTGTATTTTTCTGGGAAGACCTTGATTAAGTTTTAATTCCATAAAGTATTTCTTATTTAAAAGAGATTACAGGGAATATGGCACCAAAAGGGAGTTGGGGAGCGTTTGGGGAACATCTGTAACGGTCCCCGTTACAATTAGCACTAGTTCTAGATACATTCTGTATCCAATATGTATAGTTTATCCACCTCCCAACCATTTATAGTTGTCTCTACAGGCAATAAACTCGCTTGGAGTGAATTTTCAGTAATCTAACAAATAATTTTAATCAGGCGAGTTTATCACTTGTAGAGACGACTATAAAGGGTTGGGAGATGGATAAAATATACAGATTAGTTCAATAATGTGTCTAGAATTAGGGAGTGAAAGGTAGTTGATTGACCGCTGCTGGAAAGTGGAGAAATTCTCCCCAAAAGAGCGCAAAAAATATTGCGCCGTAAATTGCACCTTTTTTGCACAATGGGATCTGTAGCGTTATGGTCAAAGACAAATATATATAAAACCATAACGCTACAGGTCTGCAGCTAGGTAGGGTTAAGTTTTAGCGGACAAACACAGGCGAACGGAGAGGAAGAAATTATTATATACCCACGAGTCTTCGATTACGGGGGCATAAAAAGGACAAATTAAAAAAATTTCAAGTTAAACGGTTTTCCAAACGAAACTTTTTTTCACTTATTGCCCCCCCCCAACTTCTCGGTGCAATATGGTCAATTCAGGGTGATGTGTGAATTAAAATTTGACTATGAAAGAAGTTGGAACCTAGTTTTATTTGGCCTCAGTCCGAAATATCCGACGGTTTTAGGCGCTTTCACCATTTCAAAATCGCAAAAAGCCTGGAGATGTTAGTTATTTAGGACTAGGCCTAAGTCCTTTGTCTAACTTCTTTGTTCCACCGTCTGCAAAAAATGAAAACTCAAGATAGATTCGTTTGTTTTCCCTTGTTTTGTACAGAGACGTAAAGTTATCAAGTTTTTGTAGACTTTTCATGTGTACAAAATTTCGCGCCAAAAACTTTTCAGAGACAACGCCTACATTTTCGTGATGTGCTATATTTAAAATATTGTTTGTTCCAATCATTTCCCAAAGTTTAAGTCTTATTTTTTCAATTTTCTTTTTTTCTTGTATATTAAAACATGATTTATATTTAAAACGAAGAAATGAATTAATGACAATGTAGAGCATCGCGAGGGTGAAGGTCGAATCTATCAGGTGCGCGTGGAAGAAGACACCGGACAGTTCGATATTGAATAAAAGCAATGGAGAACTTTAAACCCTTTCCAGGATTTGGAACTAAGGCAACTCATGTAGGACAAGAGCCAGAAAAATGGAATTCTAGGGCTGTGGTTCCACCGATTTCAATGTCAACAACGTTTAAGCAGAAGGCACCGGGGGACCATCATGTTAGTAACTGGAACATAGAATAATTGGGGCGGATCAAAGTGTCTTGAATATGAATCTTTTTAATGATTACATGTATGATGTAGTAAAGTTTTTTATAACAGTCTGTCACAATTGTTTTTAGGGTTTTGAATACTCCAGAAGTGGCAACCCTACTAGAAACTGTCTAGAAGAATGCTTAGCAGCTCTTGAAAATGGCAAGCATGGTAGGCAAGAACATAATTAAATTTAATTGTGACCCAAATGTCAAAATTGTAAAAGTCATGACTTATCTCTGTGCATAGCATGTTTTATGTGATAAAAATAAACATTTTATGTTTATTTTGAGTGTAATATTTCATGTTACGTACACTTACTTTGAGATGGTGATACAAAAGTTGATGTTTTATTTCTATATGACTGGTTTATGGTAATACAAAGTTTATGTTTGATTTCTAGGATTGGTCTTTGCTTCTGGATTAGCTACCACTACTGCTATCACCTACTTGCTGCAGACGGGAGATCATATCGTCAGCATGGATGATTTATATGGAGGTCAGTCAAGGGAGTGATTGTTAAATACTTCTAGGGGGAAATATTGATAATAAATGAATAGATTGTGAATGTTGGATATCTCATCTATATTCAAGAGAAAATTAATTTCTTCCAACTGCCATCAAATTTTTACTTGCCAGTTTTAAAAAATACATGTAAAGTTATCAAACTTCCCATTGATCATTTAAAAAATAAAAGCTTTTTGTTTATTAATGTAGAAATTAACAATTTCAATTACACCAGCAAAAAACTGTCTTATCTGAATGGTTATGTGAGATTTTGCTGCAACCATTGCAAAAATTAATCATATGAATTTTATTTGAAAAATCTTGACAAAAGAGAAAGAAAGCTTATTATGTTTTTAAATATTCGTTTTAGGTACAAACAGGTTTTTTAAGAAGTGTGCCACTAGAATGGGTGTAGAAACTTCATTTGTGGATTGCACTGTCATAGACAATATCAAGAAGGCATTGAAATCAAATACTAAGGTAAATTATTGTTACAACTAACAGATACATGGTTGATGAATACAAAGATGCCACAATATGATTTCAGACATTATGGTGTCACACTGTGCAAGCAGTTGCAAGTTTTTGAGATTCATACAATATTGACTGAAATACATGTATCAATATTCTTATGTACATATTTTTTCAATAAATTGATATAGATTGCCATACATGATTGTTGAAATCAGAAAAATTCAGATAAAAATGTTTGTTCAAGGATATCAGTCAAAATTACTGTCAGTCTGCTGTGACAAAAGTAGAACACAAAACTTCATCATAAAGTTTACAAGTTAAAAAGAAATTAATGTTTTTGATGCCTTGCTATTCTGAAATTATTCTGAACAGCTTGTTTGGCTTGAGACTCCCACTAACCCTACACTGAGAATCGTAGACATAGCTGAGGCAGTCAAAGTCGTCAAACAGAAGAACAAGGATATCATTGTGGTGGTGGATAACACCTTCATGTCATCCTATTTTCAGGTCAGTATCCACCTTATTTTGTATCTAGAAGTCTTTAAAGTTTCTTATGTTTGTGTGAGCGTGTGTTGGGGTTGGGGTGGGGTGTAGACCTATGCTACTGGCTAGCAGCCAATTTAAGAAGCATACCAAACTGTACTCCTAGCTAAATTAGCCCTGAAAAAATAAACAAGCAAACAAGATTACAAATTATATCAAGTAAGGATTTATATTTTAGCAAATGCACCACATCTGTCTAGTTCAGAAATTATGAATAGTACAAAGTTTTTTTTCATTCAATTATTGTTTTCACTCAGTTGATACTTTTACCTAATTGAAATAAAATGAAATAAAAAACCCAAATAAAATGGAAATTTTCATGCATAGTTGACTAAGTAATGAGGAAAAAAATCCACCTTTACAATCAAATGAATCCATTTGTATAAATTATACAATAAAATATGTTCAAAACAAAAACACAACAAAATGAATGAAAGATTGTACTTGACTTTTATTTAGATCAACCATTTTTCAAGAACTTGTATTGTTATGTTTGGCATAGTTTAGGAAAGAATTATTGAAATTGATTTTTAAACATATTTTATTGAAACACGATCAATGTAATTGAACACAAGTTATACCAACTTAGACTGTCCTCTCCAACAAAAACTGAAATTAATGTATTTTATATTAATGTATTAACTATACTTGTTATCTGTTGACAGCGTCCTTTAGATTTTGGAGCAGACATGGTCATGCATTCCCTTACAAAATACATGAATGGTAAGTCAGTGAAATAGCATACCGTATAACGGGTAATTTTTACTGCTGTAAATTTTTACGAATTTTGGTCAAAAAAGGGTGATTTGAATTTTTACACGTTAATTTTTTACGAATTGAACATGTCCGTAAAAATTAAAATCATTAGATGTAAAGTTTCAGATCAGTGATTGTTAGCACTTTGAAAGCGTTTACATACAAATGTGTCCGAAAACCCGATGTAAGAGAGAGAGAGGGGGGGAGAGAGAGATTTATTAAATTATAACAATATAAACAATGCAACAAATTACATAATGTATACTTTTTTATCATTTACCTTTATATACATGAGCAATGTGCCCTTCATTTATACACGTTTTATAAAACACAAAGCTTCATGTATAGGCACACCACGTGCTCATCTGGTGTTTACCAAAAACAAACACACAACTCAAAGTATCATAACTGAAGTGAAAGTATGTACAGTGTAAAAAAAGTCGAAGTTTCATTCAAAGCATGTGAAACAGAAGATAGGGTCAAAGATTGAAAGTACGGGTATTATTGAAAGACCTGTAATTATTAAGTCATTATCAGAAGTTATGCGTCTCGTAAAAATACTGGAAAAAAGTAACCAGGTAGGTCTAATTGATTCATTAATGGACGATGTTTGTATAATTCATACAAGTAAATTCATACAAGTTAATTTAGATTTACCTTTATGAGCCAATTAATGATTGACTTAAAAGTGCTCTAAATACATACAGTACACTAATTATATAGCCTCCAGGGAGTGAGCTTAATGGCAATTAGCATTACTTTTACACATACGATGTTGAAAATTTACACGAGCCATTTTATAAATTATGTGAAATTTTACGCATTAAAATTTTACGGATTTTTAAAACTCGTAAAAATTAGCAGCACGTAAAAAATACCCGTTATACGGTATTAGTTTGAACTTCTCATTGACACTCACTTTTTTGTAAACTGTTTCTCTGAACATTTTAAGGAGACTTATTGAATTGAATTATATTCTACTGTTTTTGTCAGAGTTTTGCTATGAATGTCTATTTTAATTAGTAACATTATAACAGACCTGTTTACTCTTACAATTTCGCCGCATTTTGTACGGATTTTTAGTCTAAAATATGTCTCACGTTTTGCCATTATGAAAATACGGAAATCAGAAATACGTTCGTTTGGAATTTAACAGTTAGTTTTGTTGTGATGTGTCTTAGTTTTACGCTTTTTATTGTTTAAAAAAAAGAGAGATTTCAAACACATAAGCGATGCCAGATTGCCAAAACGCTGTGGTAATATAAAATGACAAAGACCATGTTGTTAAATTATGTTTTTGTAATCAGAAAAGCAGTTGTTCACTATTAATGTATGTAAAATTGATGGAAAGTGAAATCTTACTGGCAAATGCCAAATCTCACGGACAAATCTAATCAAAAATACTGAGAGACAATGATATGGGTAAACAGGTCTGTTATAAATATTTCCTCATTTAATTATGTGATTCATTAAATTGCACTTAATAATTTTGTTTCAGGTCACTCTGATGTTGTCATGGGAGCTGTGGCATTAAATGATGATGCTTTAAATGAAAGACTCAGGTTTCTACAGAATGGTAAATACTCTGACCATATACTGTAAAAAATACACTACATGTACTGGTATTTTACTGATTGAGATCTTTGATAATTTTCTTCAGCACATATATTTTATCTACCGGTATTTCTATGTATTTGTACTTCGATCTTGTCACAAAGCTTATATACTTCAAGAAACGCCACATTTGGGTAAATGTTAAGGGAAAAAACTGTTTTTCTGTAAAATATTTGACTGGAAATATATTATTTTAACATTTTATTATTCTAGCTTTTGGAGCAGTTCCCTCCCCTTTTGACAGCTTTCTTGTAAACAGAGGTCTGAAAACTCTTCATGTCAGGATGAAAGAACACATGAAGAATGGTTTGGCTGTGGCCCACTTCTTAGAATCTCATCCTTGTGTGGAGAAAGTCATTCATCCTGGTTTGTTTCTGTTCTGCTGAAAAGTTTGGTGTTAAGTTTCTCACTTTGATAAAAATTAAATTAAAACTATGGATTTTCTTTAATGATAAACATGGTATGAAAGTATGGGAATGTACCTTACGGGGAAAAAAAGTATATGGTACTTTAATAATTTAAGCATATAAGTTTAATGCTAAATTTTTTTTTCTGATGAAAGTTGTCAAAAAATAATCAAAAGTGTGGAAATTGATTACTATAATAATCACCCAGTGTTTACTACAGTAAATATAACATGATAAAAAATATTTCAGATAATAACAGCTGGCAGTACACAAATGTTTAGAAGTTTTATATTAAGTCTGAAGGAATTTAATGCTTTTATTTTTAAGGGTTACCATCGCATCCTCAGCATGAACTGGCAAAGAAGCAGATGAGAGGATATAGTGGAATGGTGACATTTTATATTAAAGGAGGACTCAAAGAAGCCTCAGAATTCCTTCAAAAAGTCAAGGTGTGATTTCATTAATAGTAAAAGCATCAGATTGGGCTTCAAGCTTTGATATAAAACATCAGACAGAGGTATTATTGGTTTAAAGGAAATATGTTTTATTTTAGATTTTTACCCTTGCAGAAAGTTTGGGTGGTTTTGAAAGTCTGTGTGAACTTCCGTAAGTTGTAAATTGTATTTTTGTCATTTACATGTATCTGCATGTTTCTGTAAATTCCTCCATCTGACACTGATTTTATATGTATTTCAAAAAATGAATGATTTATTACTTTGTGTATAAACTCAGGTCAGTGATGACTCATGCCTCTGTTCCTGAGAATGAGCGAGATAAGCTGGGTATCTCAGACAACCTCATCCGACTGTCTGTTGGGATTGAAGATGAAGATGATCTCATCCAGGACTTGGATCAGGCTCTTAAGGCAGCAGTAAGCATTTTGTAACATTTTTTACGGAATTAATTAAGATTTTATATATTTGATGCCAAGGTTGATCCTAAAGTTATGTCACTACTGCTATAAAAACCTTAATAATCAAACATCACATATTTTCAAATACTTCTGTATATTTGAATTTTGCCATTAAATTTCATTTGATTATATAAAATACTTTTTAAAATATTAAGATAAATAGAACAATAGAATATGGAATCCCTCAGTCGCCGGCCCTGCACACACAGGGAGTCAAATTGCATCATATTCTGTCAGTGAAGAACTTTACCAAAGAGCAGTTGCATACATTGTTTAACTGGGCTTGTCAGTTTAAGAAAGCAGTATCAGAGGACTGGCCTATAGATTACATTCTTAAGGGTAGGGTGATGGCATCCATGTTCTTTGAAGTCAGCACTAGGACCAGCTGTTCCTTTTCTGCGGCGATGCAGAGACTTGGGGGGAGTGTTATCAGTCTCGACTTCTCCATGTCCTCCTTACAAAAAGGGGAGTCCTTCAGTGACTCTGTAATGATGATGTCAGGATATTCTGATGTGATTGTTATCCGACACCCAACTCCTGGTGTCATGACAGAGGCTGCGAATTTGTGCAGGAAGCCCATCATTAACGCAGGAGATGGAGTAGGGGAACATCCAACACAGGCACTGCTGGATGTGTTTACCATCCGAGAGGAGGTAGGAACAGTCGACGGACTGACTGTAACCATGGTAGGAGATCTGAAGAACGGTCGCACTGTCCATTCCCTGGCTCGACTTCTGACACAGTACAGGGTCAATATCCGCTATGTGTCTCCTGATTCGCTGAAGATGCCGGATGATGTCAAACAATACGTGGCAGTAAGAGGGATATCACAGGAGGAATCAACTGCATTAGAAGATTTCCTGTCTGACACAGACGTTTTATACATGACTCGAATCCAGCAGGAAAGGTTCAGCAGTGAGGAAGAGTACAAAAAGGTGTGTGATCAGTACATTATCACCTCGGAGACAATGAGGAGGGCCAAGAAGGAGATGAGAGTTATGCATCCTCTACCCAGGGGGAATGAAATCCATCCAGAGTTTGACTCAGACCCACGAGCTGCTTACCTCAGACAGGCGGAGAATGGAATGTACATCAGAATGGCCTTACTGGCTAATGTGCTGGGCAAATGTGTGCCGGCCTTTCAGCCGGTTAGTATTCCAGAATTTTTATACTCAATTTGGTTTTTTAGCTCACCTGAGCCGAAGGCTCAAGTGAGCTTTTCTGATCAAAATTTGTCCGTCGTCTGTCGTCGTTATTGTTGTCGTTGTCGTTGTCGTCGTCGTTAACTTTTCACATTTTCATCTTCTCCTCAAGAACCACTGGGCCAATTTCAACCAAACTTGGCACAAAGTATTCTTGGGTGAAGGGGATTCAAGTTTGTTCAAATGAAGGGCCACGCCCTTTTCCAAGGGGAGATAATCATGAATTAGAGAAAAATTATTGGCATTTTTAAAAAATCTTCTTTTCAAGAACCACTGGGCCAGGAAAGATGAAACTCATGTGGAATCATCCTCAGGTAGTGTAGATTTAAGTTTGTTCAAGTCATGACCCCCGGGGTTAAGGCAGGGCCAAAATGGCCGATCAAAGTTTTACATAGGAATATATAGGAAAAATCTTTAAAAATCTTCTTCTCAAGAACCACTGGGCCAGGAAAGATGAAACTCATGTGGAATCATCCTCAGGTAGTGTAGATTCAAGTTTGTTCAAGTCATGACCCCCGGAGGTAGGGCGGGGCCAAAATGGCCGATCAAAGTTTTACATAGGAATATATAGGAAAAATCTTTAAAAATCTTCTTCAAAAGAACCACTGGACCAGGAAAGATGAAACTCATGTGGAATCATCCTCAGGTAGTGTAGATTCAAGTTTGTTCAAGTCATGACCCCCGGGGGTAGGGCGGGGCCAAAATGGCCGATCAAAGTTTTACATAGGATTATATAGGAAAAATCTTTAAAAAATCTTCTTCTCAAGAAACATTGAAACAGGAAAGATGAAACTCATGTGAAATTACCCTCAGGTAGTGTAGATTCAAGTTTGTTCAAGTCATGACCCCGGGGTAAGGGTGTGGAAAAAATGGCCGACCACAGTTTTACATAGAAATATATAGGGAAACCTTTTTAAATCTTCTTTTCAAGTACTTCAAAGCCAGGATTAGTAATATTTATATGAAATCATCCTCAGGTAATGCAGATTCAAGTTCGTTCAAATTATGATCCCCTTGGTGGTTAAAATTCAAGCCCCCCCCCCCCCCCCCCCCCCCCCCCCCCCCCCTCAGTAAACTCAGTTCTGATCTGATATGTGTTTTTTTCCGAGCTGATGTGCTCAGGTGAGCGCTGTGGCCCCTGGGCCTCTTGTTCTGCTTACTGTCTGTTTACTTCAGTATTTCTGTCCCAAGTTATTGTCAGGATTTCTTAACACTTTATTTATTTGTTTTGTCTGCTTCACATGCTCACATTGTAAGAAAATTTATATGCATATGTATTTTAGTCTTAGAATTAGTGCTTCTTTAATGTGCACATTGCAGTTTGTAATTTTTCACTGTAAATTAACTATTACTGTAATTGTTCTATTGATGTCCATCAGTTATATTATAAATGTATACTTGTTTAGTTTCACCTTATATCTCATTTTGTAATGTTTATAAATGAACAAAAATGTGGTTTAAGTCCGTTTTATTATGTTAAGCAGTCATAGTATGCCCATTTTATATTTCTAGTCATGCTTTTACAATATTGTAATTATGTCTTTGTAGCTTTTTACCATATTCATCATATGCGTTAACTGGCTGTATTAATAAAGAGGCAGCACAAATGTTAATTAGATTTAACATTATATTGTAGAATTTTAGATGGAATTTGGTATAATCAATGGTGCATATGTTAAATCTGCATTCAAAAACACTAGTGAAAAAATTGAAATTTTGCTTTTGGACTGAGTATCTTTTGATATAAGTACAGTAGATAGTATTTGAGTGCAAGAGAAAAGGCAGAGAATTCACAACTTGAACAATTCCTGTCTGCAAACAAAAAAATTAACTTAAAAGTTAAATCAATTCTAGTACCAATTATAATTGTGGAATTATCTGTTATTTTACGAAAGTAAAGTTTTCTTGAATCTAATTCATGCTCAATGTCTCAAGACTTTAAAGTGGAATGCAAGAAGTCAACATTTGTGACAAAAAAATTTTAATTATTCACGTTCATGATTCTTTTCCTTTGTGAAGTGCTAGCAGTCCTATTTGTTTTTGAATACATGTATTTGAAATGAAATACTAAAATGCTGTAATGAAATGGTATAAATTTTGATAAGCTTAATCAATGAAAATGTTCTTGGAATTGTTGCAGCTAGAACTAACATTTTCTCTTGCTTCTCTTAAAGTGCCATGTTGACTTTGTTAAAATTCTTCTTTATCAATTTTGGTACAACTGTTTCAGAAAATATTTCTGTTTGTGCATAATATGTAATAGACATTTAAAAAGTGCTTTCTGAATGGGCTGTGTAATATACTGACACGCAAAAGAAACGCAACACCCTACTTTAGGGGGAATTAATTATATATAGTAAGGAATTTCTTATCTAAAAAGTATTGATATCTTCAATTTTGTAAATATTGGTAATTTAACGAGTGAATGACATTCATACCATAACCGGAAGTCAAGTTTGAGTCTGCTTAACAGAAATAAAAAATTGCATGTTTAACAAACAATTGGTAATATTTTGGAGTTTTAAGGGTTTGTTACTGTTCATCATAAGTAATACAGCAATATTTCAAAAAGTAAATCCTCCTCCCGTTTCCCGTAGCGATGCTAAGGCTTCCTGAAAATGTCTTAAGTACGCATTGTCATTGCTGTAGCGGGAAAATATCAAAATTACTGTGATGGAGAGTTGATGATGCAAACAGTAACTACATTACGCTTCAACAGGATCTTACGTATCATGAGCAATTATGACAGTACTTAGACCGAAAGTCCAAGGTTACTACAATGCGCTAGGTTAGAGAAAATTCGACCTAATTATCTGAAAAACATGCATTTAAAAATGGCAAAGAATAATTCCTTCAATCACATCTCGATATTGATGAACCTATTGTATCGTAGGAATTAATATGCAAGTGTTCTGTAGGACAGTCTTGCACGTTTTAATTGAATGGCTGGAGGGGGGTGTTTTAACAGTCATATGTTATGTTCTAAAGTTAAAAGCTAATCATTTAACATTTTTATCAAATCTCTGATGTTTTGAATGGTGAGTTTAGCCTTACTGTATTCATTTTTGAAAATCATTAGATAAGAAATTCAACCCATTGTAGATTACTGTTTGTTGCGTTTCTTTTGCGTGTCAGTATATATGGAGATTATACTATACTTGGTTGTGATAAATAGTGTTCAGTGTCCATTGTATTCCAGAAGATGTTCATTCACATGTCTTTATTTGAGAAAAAAATTCTACTTTTTTAATACTATTACTTTTTCCAGATAAGATGTTTTAATGTATTTTTGTCTTTTTGATAAAGAATTAATGAATGTTAATAATCTCACTAATTTCATCAAAATGTTACACTGTACATGTACATCATTATCTGATGGGGATAAAATACCTTGATATTCAATTTGTGATCTCTCTAGCAAATATTTTATGCTAAAAGCAAGGATCAAAAATAACTTTATGTATGTTAAATTGTTTTTAAAAAAAAACCAAACCCTCATACCCCCCCCCCCCCAAAAAAAAAACAAAACAAAAAAAAACCCAATGACAACGAAAAAACAAACCGAAAAAAAGATAAATAGAACATAAGGGGATTGTCTATTGCCAAACAGCAAGAATGTTACCAAAGATATTACAATGTTACTTTTTCAGTTTTTAAAATTTCATCTGCATACCTATTAAACCTCTCATGGACTTCTTTTTTTAATAATATTTAATGATTTTTTTGGCTATATACCATCTTTTTTGAGTTGTAACATATATTACATAATTATAACATTGTCCAAATATTATCTCTAAATTCATTCCTTCTGTATATAAACCTTGTGTTTCATGAGATTCAAAACGAGTGTAGAAGAGACATGCCATAGCACCATACATTCTTGCTATGTGGTGATAGACAAGACCCAACCTTGTGTTTATTTTGATGTTTTATACAGTACTTGTTATATCTGAATGAAATTTGTTGAGAAAAGTCAAAATAGATAGAGGATTAAGTAATTAAATTTTTATTAAAAATTTCAATTATTAAACAGTTTATACCAATTGTGACATTACTTTTAGAGCAACACTCTTATTTATATTTTTTATATATATACATCAATTTATTAAACTTTATTTTAATATATAATTATTAAAAATATATATTGATTATATTACATGTACAATTTCTTTATGTACATACATGTATATTGATAAAGTGCCAAAAACATACCTCTTCGCTATATATATATACACTTGTTTTGATGCATGATGTTTAAACTTACGGGAGTAAGAAATGTACCTGTTTGTTAATTGCTGAAAATGAATGAAATTCTAAATTAATTGTTTTAAATAGACAAGTGAAAAAGGAAGTCCAGCCAAAAAGAGAAAGGTTGCCAAGTAATGTATTAAGAACTATAGGTAAGTATAAACCCAAAATAGATACTATAAGTCGTTTTAAATCTACCATGTTAAAATTTCACGATATCTCAAAAAGTACCAATTGCAATGGTTTTAATTTCACACTGCAAGAAATGCAATTCAAAATATCCTATCAGCATTTAAGTGTTTTTAAAAACTAATATTAACATTCATGCTCGATTTAATTTCATGGAAAAATGATAAGTCGCGAACATATAGCGAAATTAAAACCATCATGATTATTTGCCAATCTGCAGTATTTATTTAAATTTTGTTTTGGATTAGTTTTGTTATTAAGTCATTGGCAAATTTGAACTAGTTTTAATCATTTTAGAACATATAATTGGGAAATGATATACAAATGCATTGTCTTCCTTCTGTCAAGTTAACTTTTCTTATGGACTTGAACTCTAATTTTAAGACCAGCTAAACATGCATATTATATACTTCCAAAAAGTATTAAAAAATATATATACTTTATTTTATTTCTCAATGTATCGAATCAACCACCAATGTATCTCAATATA
>NW_026929158.1:0-3819 GCF_032062105.1 Saccostrea cuccullata | reverse complement strand
CGTAAATCCTAAAGAAAAATATCAAAAAACAAAAAAGTTGAAAAATGGGACTTTTTGAACTCACTTCCGTTTGCGACCGGAAGTGCCGACAACGAAAAATAAAGGTCGTTCACCATAACGGAGTTCGATGTTCTATCACCTCAGTAAGTTTCCTTTTTTCTTAAGCCTTTTGAGAAAACTTCTGGACAAAATGCCATTTTAAAAATACAAAAATCGCGAACAAAAGTGAATTTTGAAAATAT
Organism: Saccostrea cuccullata; assembly: GCF_032062105.1. Taxonomy (NCBI): domain Eukaryota; kingdom Metazoa; phylum Mollusca; class Bivalvia; order Ostreida; family Ostreidae; genus Saccostrea; species Saccostrea cuccullata. The sequence continues at coordinate 3,577 of NW_026929158.1, read as the reverse complement.
GAAAAACATTTGGGAGATATTCACATAATGCACTATCCCTGTAAAAATCTTTGAAACCGTTACGCATAGCTGAGATATGGCTTACTATAAGAAAGAATAATAATAATAATAATAAAAAACAGAAGAAAACAATAAGGTCTTCCAAAGGAAGTGGAAGACCTTAAAAAAACAAGAAAAAACAATATGTTCCCCAACTTCTTTTGGGGGAACATAATAAATCAAATAAAAATGGCAATAAGTTTTCCCCTTGTCTTACCCCTATTTTGCATGGAAATATTCAGTAACAACGATTTACTTTCAGAGTACATTTTCACTATTACATCAATACATTTTCCAGTAATATTATTTTGAATAATTTTTTGCCATAGTTGATTCTCCATACATTCTCAAAATCAGCCTTAAAACTATAAATGCACAATACATGTATACTGTTCCGGTAAAATTTTGCCTCCGTTTCATTTTGTCCCTTTCGCCCAACCCTCTTTATGTTTAAACCAAATTGTGTCTAACGATTCATTGGTTATAACAATGTTCAACTATTCTGCACTACTAAAATAACTTATAATGTTTATAAAACCCAAAAATACATCGTCTACAAGAAATAAAACACGAAGAGAAAAATTTTAAGTGTTTTTTTTAATTGAACAGATGTAACAACATCACATTTTAAATCAAACACTTTAAACTATGAAGGATATTTTAAATTTATTTTTACTTCCTTATTGTTTCCTTACTTGGGTAGTTTTTAATAATAGACATGAGACACAATACATAGGGCATTTATTTTTTTTGAGAAAAAGATATCAAAAATTATTCGCCAGTTTTTGTTTCTGGTTATTTTATACAGCATCTGTAGCTTGGAAATCGCATGGGAATCGTGCTCATAATAACTGTCCAGTGTATTCACTATGGTTGTGAAGGTCGGGTTTTTTCTGGATTAATGGCCCACAACTTTCCCTGCGTCCCATGTCTGTAAATTTCAATAAATATGGTATGCGAGTCTTTCTCCAGGATTTTTTTTTTTTTTTACAACGGGAAACATCTATTGGATATATAAAATAAATGACTGCCTTTGTACTTACGTTTCAGGGCAGAATTCTGGAACACTCATTCGGTAGCCACTTTTAACTTTCATAGGAACAATTTTGCCATCAATACCTGGGTAAGGATTTTGTCCTGTACATAAAAACCGAAACAAAATTATAGTAAATACACTGTGAAATTAGGTATTAAGGATTAATGTTTTTACCGACAAAGCTCACCAGTACTGAATGTCTCCCAGATGACAACCCCGAACGCCCAAACATCACTCATTGAATACAACCCTTCATGGATTCATAACACTCGGGGCTAGCCACTTAATTGGTTTTCTTTCCTGTAGGTCAAGTTTATGACAAGAAATCACATTTTTTAAAATTCAAAATACGAATTTGTCGCAATTATGAGAAATTCTTTGTTTTTCTTAAGACTATTTCCATTTAACAGTTAAAAAGCACAAACCCTTCAATCAAATAATTTCATTTTCCCAGAAGTTTTACTAGGTGAAGACCACATCTGTACGTCAGGTGTTTTACAACAGAATCACGATATGACAAAAAAAATATGAACCTACCCTGGCTTCTTTTTTCTTCACTTGTTCTCCCCCTCCTGGGGTGGGTCCAAAGCCTGCTACTTTAGGAACAAGACGAGAAGTCAGAAAAACATTTTTTGTTGCCAATCTCTTGTGAACAATCTAAAATATATGAATGAAGCAATGTATAGCTCAAGACCAGGCCACATATTTATTTACGCCAAAAATTGAGATCTCAAGTACTAGTGCACTATAAAACCTACTTGAAACAAAATAAAAATAATTTTTTTAAATAACAGTTTAACACTAATACTTAGTATACGATATGAAGAATCAAAGACCTGACGCTTTTTCTATACACACCCCTTTGTTTGCTAAGGCCTCCATTCCTTTAGCATACCCAACACTTCAGAATGGTGATCAGGTCATCGTTCACTTTATTTTTTGACCCATCAACCACTCCCTCATTTGACCAAGTTCACAGTACTCCAGCAACATGTACGGACCGACTTTTTTAGGGAGATTGAAATAGAAGGTTTTTAAACATTATTGTATATGATGCTAAAATAAGATGCATAGGAAAGGTTTTCCAATCAACTCTCCATTCTGTTATTAATTGTATACATCTAACTACAATTCATGTTTTAGTAAGTTTTTAAAACGAATTGTCGACAGATTTTTTTACGTTGTTTCCCGATCATGACAAGGAACACGCTGCGAGTTTGACCGGCCCGGGGGGGATGCTAACTCCTCCATGGTACTTGATCCCACCTTTCATGTTTAAAAGGTTGTTGTTTGCTCCAAAATACGTCCGTGTTTCCCGCCCCAAAATTGTCATTGTTTGATGGATTTTTGAGCTTTAAAATACTGTTCGTTATCTCCATGTCTTTTATAAAACAGCTATTTTGGAGACTCAAAAATACTTGCAAGCAAATGATATTATGCATGATATTAGAATCATCTTATGTTTTTTCCCAATTAGTTTTGAAAAGATTCGCTTTGCCAAAATTTGATTTTTTACAATTTAATAAAAAATCAGATAATGACGTCAATGTAACTGACGATTAGGATGTTGTAATGTACCTTTAAAAACTTTAAATGCAGATAAAAGAAACAAATATGAAAAATATCAGCAGTCTTTAGTATACAAATGAAATGGAAGTTTTCTTAGCGAAGTCTTTTTATGAGTCCACAGGTAGCACAAAACATACGAACAAACTGCTGTTGTAATAGTGAAAATGCCTTGATTGATTGTGTATCAGCTGAATGATGGTGAGGATAATGTCCGTAACTTTGCTAATAAATCTTCAGAAGATCGCATGTGTGTGCCAGATTGGTTCCTCAACCGTTTTTGGAGACTCAGGTATGTGAATAAATGGAATTTCTAAATTTAATTGGGACATATTCAACTTTATTTTAAGCAAAGATGAAACGTGACGCTGTTTTAGACACTTTGAGGTTATCATCCGTGCGCCGTAGGGCGATACAATACATAACATAAAAAATACAATTTGTTCATTATTAACTGAAATTTGCTCTGTATATTCATAATATATGTACTAAAGAGTAGTGAAAATTTCAAACACTGTGATGATTATTTTTCAAACTAGACAAATTGTCCATGATTTCACCGGAAAGCCCGTGTAAATGTAAATATACTTACAAAGTGGGTGGTTAGCACGAACCCAAGAATTTAATGATTTTTTTATGAGGGGGGAAACCCCGGTGGCAAAAAAGCTGATCTTGGCCTGTAGAACGAGGCGGTCCTCTTCTGTGTAGTCCTCGTAAAGATATCATCAATAATGAAAGTGTTCGGTTAAATATACTGACAATATCAGTAAAAGTGTGAGTTCTGGTTTTTACAAAAAAGGGATTTATTTTAATAAACAGTAATGGACTTCTTTGTTTTCTTCTGAATAATAAACTACCCTACCAATACAATATACAATTTTTTTAAAAATGCAAAGATTTTTAAAATTTGAATTTAAAATTCATAAATACAATTTT
>NW_026929157.1:0-37316 GCF_032062105.1 Saccostrea cuccullata | reverse complement strand
TGTCGTGTACGTACCATGGTTTTTTGGTGTCAGCTAATGTGACAGGTATTGTTTAACACTCCCTCATTAATATTTTTTTTCATGAATTCAAATACCTGATGTTTTACGGGGAAGAAACGTGAACTGCTTTTTAATATACCGAAACTCGCTATTTCTGGGGATTGTGTAATTCTAAAAAAAATTCAGATAAATTTCAAAGGTAAAATAAAAGAAGAATGCTTGGTATTAAAATATTAATTCATATCAGTAGAATTGAGTGCTATTAACGACATCTAGAGAAATAGGCTTTAAAAGGTTTATATCATATCTTTGTTCGTCTGCACTTAAATTTGAAACACGACAGAATTTGTAATTTTTGCCGTAAAAATTCATAATTTCTATACACTTTAGAGACTTACCGTAAAACTTTCAGGAAACTTTCTATGAAGTCTTTTCTGCACCTTAAGTGGAATTTTATGTCGATCCCATTTGTCGATTGTGTTTCAGAGAAATTTTCTACGTTGCTATTGATTTTTTTTTTTCAGGAGAAGGAGGGGGGGGGGGGTTGACTTACTTATTCTAAGCATTTGTTAAAGTGAGTTTGTAAATACATCTACGAACTTGAGCTGGATTGTGACCTTTGCATCAAGAGGTCAAAGGTCAAAGGTCAAGGTCATCAAAGCATTTCATAAAGAAATATAAAACTAACGGCCATATCAAGTATACAAGTCATTTGAACATTGTACGCACGCGCAGGTGCAATGCATGAAAGCCATATCATCTTGACTACACTTTTAATATGTTTCCATTCTTTGAGTTTCAAAACGTTTCATCAAAAATTTACGACTATATCATTTAAATCGATTATTTAACGCATTGCGCGCGCACACGTGCATGCATGTCCTTGAATTCAAGTTTGATAGTAGCATGATGTAGGAATCCGTCATATCTATTAATATTCTAAATTTCATTCTGTTTTGTTGAGAATCAAAAAAGTTATAGGCATTTAAAGTTTAAGCCAATCAGATCGCAGCACACGTGGATGCGCGTGGTTTCTTGAAAATTTTTATATATCATATTGTAGAACCTCCTAAAGTATGCCTATGTTTTAAATTTCATAGCATTTCGTCAAAAAACAGAAAAGATATTGAGATTTTTGTTTCAGCCAATCAGAGCGAAGCGCACGTGCATGCGCGTGAGTTCGTGCTTATTTGACAGTGTCGCCTTATCTACACTATTAATATATCCTTACATAATGAGTTTCAAATCATTTCATTAAAAAATGTAAAAGTTATAGCTATATTAAGTATATCACTCAATTCACTCATTTCACGCGCACGCACGTGCAGGCGTATGCGCGCAAAATGACCCTCGTTCCGCACACCTACACTACACACCTATTAACCCTAAAAAGGTTTTAGCTCAGTTGGGTGAACAGTTTCTGAGAACACTCGCGGACAAAAAAGTACCGGAGAAGAAATAAGAAGAAAAAAGAATAATAATAATAATAATAAGAAACAGAGTAAAAACAATATGTTCCCAAACTTCGTTTGGGGAACATAATAACTAGGGCTAATTGTAACGGGGACCGTTACAGATGTTCCCCAAACGCTCCCCAACTCCCTTTTGGTGCCATATTTCCTTAAACTCTATCAAATAAGACATACTTTGTGCAATTTAGACTTAAACAATGTTTTCCCAGAAGACTACGAAATATATTTAAATTTTATCATTACATGCGAGCTCATGTGAATGCATGTGGGTAATGATCATATCATCTTTTCTACACTATGTATATATATTCAAATAGACTTAATATCAAAGCATTAAATCCAGAAGTATTAAAAAATACACTTATTCAAGCATATTTTTAATTTACTCATTTCACGTTACAAGCATGTGCATGATGACCATACCTTCTTGAAGGGGTCCATTATGTCTATCAATATTCTAAATACCATCCTATTTCGTTGAAAACCAAGGGAGTTATAACCATTTAAAGTTTAAGCCAATCAGATTTCAGCGCACGTGCATGCGTGTGATTTAATGACAATTTTATCTATCATATTGTAGGACATCCTATTGTATGCTTATGTTTTAAATTTCGTAGCATTTCATCAAAGAACGGAAAAGATATTGAGATTTTTGTTTCAGCCAATCAGAGTGAAGAACAGGTGCACGCACGTGCATGACGACCATACCATCTTGTTGGAGTCTATTATGACTGTCTATGTTCTAAATCCCATCCTGTTTGGTTGAAAAACAAGGGAGTTATAGCCATTTAAAGTTTAAGCCAATCAGATTGCAGCGCACTTGCATGCGCATGTTTTCACGACAACTGTTATATATCATATTGTAGGACATCCTAATGCATGACTATGTGTAAAATTTCACAGCATTTCGTCAAAAATAAAAAAAGATATTGCGATTTTTGTTTCAGCCAATCACAGCGAAGCACAAGTGCACGCATGTGCATGACGACTACACCGCCTTGTAGGAGTCCATTATGTCTGTCTATGTTCTAAATCCCATACTGTTTGGTTGAAAAACAAATGAGTTATAGCCATTTAAAGTTTAAGCCAATCAGATTGCAGTGCACGTGCATGCGCGTGCTTACATGACAATTGTTATGTATAATATTGTAGTACATCCTAAAGTATGCCTATGTTTTAAATTTCATAGCATTTCGTCAAAAAACAGAAAAGATATTGAGCTTTTTGTTTCAGCCAATCAGAGCGAAGCGCACGTGCATGCGCGTGAGTTCGTGCTAATTTGACAGTGTCACATTATCTACACTATTAATATATCTTTATATAATGAGTTTCAAATCATTTCATCAAAAAATGTAAATGTAATAGCTATATTAAGTATATCAGTCAATTCACTCATTTCACGCGCACGCACGTGCATGCGTATGCGCGCAAAATAACCTTCGTGTTGCACACCTACACTACACACCTATTAACCCTAAAAAGGTTTTAGCTCAATTGGGTGAACAGTTTCTGAGAACACTCGCGGACAAAAAAGTACCGGAGAACAAAGAAGAAAAAAAAGAATAATAATAATAATAATAATAACTAGTGCTAATTGTAACGGGAACCGTTACAGATGTTCCCCAAACGTCCCCCAACTCCCTTCTCGTGCCATATTCCCTGTAATTTTCATTAAAGAAGGCAAAATCTATGCATTTAAGACGTAAATAACGTTTTCCCAAAAGTATACCAAGTATTTCAAATTTATGCAATGCAGGCGTGCGCATGTGATTGCATGAGCGTAATGACGATATCATCTTGTCTACACTATTTTACTCATATGCACGTGCACGCATGTGCATGATGGCCATACCTTCTTGTAGGAGTCCATTATGTCTGTCTATGTTCTTAATCCCATCCTGTTTGGTTGAAAAACAAGGGAGTTATAGCCATTTAAAGTTTAAGCCAGTCAGATTGCAGCGCACGTGCATGCACGTGTTTTCATGACAATTATTATATATCTTATTGTAGGACATCTTAAAGTATGCCTATGTTTTAAATTTCAAAGCATTTTGTAAAAAAACAGAAAAGATATTGAGATTTTTGTTTCTGCCAATCAGAGCAAAGCGCACGTGCACGCACGTGCATGCATGTGAATGGTGACCAAACCATCTTGTAAGAGTCTTTTATGTCTATCTATGTCCTAAATCCCATGCTGTTTGGTTGAAAACCAAGGGAGTTATAGTCATTTAAAGTTTCAGCCAATCAGATTGCAGCGCACGTGCATGCGCGTGATTTCATGAAATATTTTATATATCATATTGTAGAACATCCTAATACATGTCTATGTTATAAATTTCAAAGCATTTCATCATAAAACGAAAAAGATATTAAGATTTCTGTTTCAGCCAATCAGAGCAAAGCGCACGTGCATGCGCGTGAGTTCATGCAAATTTGACCATGTCATCTTATCTACACAACTTATATATCTTTATATAATGAGTTTCAAAACATTTTATAAAAAAATATAAAAGTTACAACCATATTAAATATATCAGTCAGTTTACTCATTGCACGCGCCCGCACGTGCATGCGAATGCGCGCAAAATGACCTTCGTTCGGCACATCTACACAACATGCCTACTAACCCTAAAAAGGTTTTAACTTAGTTTGGTGAACAGTTTCTGAGAACACCTCCGGACAAAAAAGTACCGGAGAAGAAATAAGAAGAAAAAAGAATAATAATAATAACTAGATGCGTTCTTGTTGCTAGAGCAACAAGCGGTCTTCCGACCGACTTTTCGTTAGAGATCTAAGCTGCCTCATCCCATTTCAGAATTTCTTTTTGTTTACGTTCATTTACAGCAGTCTCTCAACATATATCATAATTATTACAGGTAAACCTCAAAATATCTTTAAATATAGCTTTTTAAAATCGGCAAAATATTTTATACATGTTATAAACGTGAGAAAAGGCATTTGCAATTGAAAAATGACAGAAACAAAGAAAAAATTTTGTAACGCCCCTGGCGGGATTCGAACCCCCGACAGCGGGACAAAGTTTGGTTCGGTCATATCTTTTCAATATATGCACAGCATTGCAAGACACGTAACACATATTTAGAATTCTCATATATACACACTATAAACCCTGTAAATCCTAAAAAAAATTTCGAAAAAAAAAAAGTTGGAAAATGGGATTTTTGTTTCAGCCAATCAGAGCGAAGCGCAGTGCATGCGACGAAAAATAAAGGTCGTTGTAATTTGACCATGTCCTCATGTCTGAATACTCGATATATTACTTGAGTTTCATTTTCAGTCTTCAACCATTCTCAGAAAACTGCTGGAAAAGTTACGCCTATAAAAAAAATCCCCAAAATCGCGCGCGAAGGTGAATTTCAAAAAATGAAAAACACGTTCCGCAGATATTCTTATTATGCATCATCCCTGTAAAAATCTTTTAGATCCGTCCACGCACAGCTGAGATATCGCTCTAACTATGAATAAAAGAAAAATAATAATAATAATAATAAACTAGATATGAAACTCGTTGCGAACATAATAAGCAACAGAGTAAAAATCAATATGTTCCCAAACTTCGATTTGGGAAAGAAGACGTAAAATCGAGCTGAAAAAGTAAAAAAAAGATTTGCACACAAGGAGGATTTTGGTCCCAAATTGAATCCAGGTCGCTAGCATGAAAATCCAACGCTTTTTTCCCAAATATTTTACGCTATCCCCAACGCGCTACCATTACGCTATTGGAATCTACTTGTATATATTTGAATATACTTTTGCTACAGTACACCTGTCTAAAATTATGAAAGGCAGGTCACTATTCATAATTTCGCGCCAAACGCCACGTTAATCTTCGCGCTTTTTCTTTGGAATGTTGTATTAAATAGGTATGATAGCTTCAATGAAATTAAAAAAAGGACGTTCTTATAGCCTAAGATTCCAGATTTAGAAAGTATATTTAACACATTTTAAAAATTCCATGTTGTATATATGCATGTAACACTAAAGCGGTGAAACGGTTATGATTTTTTTTTCTCAATTTCCTGTTTATCACCAAACTGAACTATCCCGATTAGTTAATTGAAAAAGGTTGAAACGTTTCGCCGAAAAACATGGCTCGCCCTTTGATGGTCAAGGAATCAGAAATCATTTATGTTCAATAACTTGATTCAGGTCTTTGAAACAAGAATGCTAAAATAAACTCCATGAAGCGATCTTTAAAAAAATCGTTTTCGTATTTTTGTCTTATTTATAGTTTAATATGACACAAGTGTGCATAGGAAAAACAGTGGTACGTTTTATACTTACTATATACATGCACAATATTAATTGATATTCTTTTTTGCAAAACAAATGTATTATCTCTATACATTTAGTCTTTTCCGTGATGCACAAAAGATATTTTAGGACACAGAATTGTAACGTAATTACTACATTATTAACGCACCTTGTGCGCAATCGTCTTTTGTTTTTCTAATTATGAAAACCAGCCAAAACCAATTATAGATAGACGTTAGTTTGACTATTAAATAGGTGTGATAGCTTCAACGATATATAAAACGTTCTTACAATTTCCAAGTATTTTAACCATTTACATTTCATTTATTCTAAACGGAAATTAAGTTTTAAGTTAATTTACGTACTACTAAAAGTCAAACGTTTTCTACATTTCATGTATCCTTATGTAAGAATGGTTTAATCAAACGTAAACCACTATTGCGAAATGTCGGAGTTGACAGAGGCAGCCGCCATTTTGGACCCGCTTCAGATTTTTGAATATTAATATCTAGAGTTTAGATATATTAACATTCAAACTAACTTATATAGTAAACATTAATCAAAGGGTGTCTATTATCATACCAAATATAAATAAAAAATATTTAAAAACAAAAAAGTTAGAAAATACGAATTTTTTAAGTTTCAATTCGCTTCTCCTAACGACCGGAAGTACTGACGACGCACGAAAAGGCAATTATGCAAACCACAAAGTCATGATCTATCATCTCCAAAAGTTTCAGTTCATATCTTTACCATTTTTGATTTAATCGTGCGACAAAATCGTCATTTTATTTTCAGAAAATGTCCATAACTTGGCACCAGAAGCGAATTTTCAAAAAATCTCTCGGATGTAACAACTTCATATAATGACACATATTTTGTGAAATTTCATGAAAAACCGCTGTAGTTTTCGAGAAATCGCGTGCACAAAATTTTGTACGGAAAAATAATAATAATAATAATAATAATAATAATAATAATAATAAGAAACAATAGAATCACTATAAGGTCTTCCGTGAAGACGGACTTCTCTTTAATAACTAATTTTGCTTGTCATCCCGTGAAATAGATTTCATAATGCTTTTTTCCTTTTACGTTCCATTTACAGTAGTTTTTTAAACACATGCTCAGTATTGTTAAAGAATTTCATCAAAGAATTATAAAAACTACAATGATATAACTATATCCCATTTAGCGTATGCATGCGCAAAATCTTGCATGCACACAAGATGATCAAAGCATGTTGTTTAATTCAGTAATTTGCATATCGTGAAAAAGATCAAAATATCATAAAAATATAAATGTTACCATTTTTCGAATATATTGGTGAAAGTTTACGTATTGCGGTGCGCACGTGCATGCATGTATGTCATTGTAAACAAATTTGATGGAAGCATAATAATCAATTATACCTATTCATCTTCTGAAGACATTCCGTTTAAACCCTGAACTTAAAAGTTAAACATTTAAAGTTTCAAAATCAGATTGCAGCACACGTGCATGCGCATGTTTTTATGATAATTCTTATATATCATGCTGTAGATCTTTATAGTGTATGAATATGTTCAAAGTTTCAAAGGATTTTGTTGGAAAACAAGAAAGATATGGATACTTTTCTTTCAGCCAATCAGAGCAAAATGCACGCGCATGCGCGTGAGATCTTGCTATTTTGACCATGTCATCATGTCTCTACTCCTTATATATCCTTATATTATGAGTTTCAAATCATATCAATAAGAAATAGAAAAGTTGCGGCTATATCTATTATATTAGTAATTTCACGTGTTGCACGTGCGCGCTCTTGCAAGCACGTGCGCGAGGAACATGTCATCATGCCTATACAACTAATATATATTTGTATTATGAGTTTCAAAGCATATAGTCAAAAAATAGAAAAGTTACGGCTATATCTATTATATTGGTCATTTCACGTGTTGCACGTGCACGCTCTTGCAAGCACGTGCGCGGAAAATGACCTTGACTCCGCAAATCTACATAACATGTCCACTAACCCTAAAAAGGTTTTACCTACTTCGGGTGAACAGTTTACAAGATTACTCGCGGACAAAAAAGTACCCAGGAAGAAGAAGAAAAATAATAATAACTAGATGCGTTCTTGTTGCTGGTGCAACAAGCAGGTCTTCCGACCGACTTCTCTTTTGCAATCTTGTCTGCGTCATCCCATGAAATAGATTTCATAATGTATGTTTTCGTTTACGTTCATTTACAGTAGTTTCTCAGCACTGATCGTGATTGGTACAGTTATTTCACAAAATATCTCAAAATGTAGCTTTTAAAAATCGGAAAAATCTTCCATACATGTTATGAAAGAGTGAAAAGTAATTTGCAACTGAAAAAAGACAAAAACAAATAAAAAATTTGGGGAACGCCCCGAGCGGGATTCGAACCCCCGACAGCAAGACAAAGTTTGGTTCGGTCATATCTTTGCAATAAACGCACGCAGGAAAAAAATGAAAACATATATAGATATCTTTGAAGACGCTCTATAAACCATGTAAATCCGAAAGAAAAATATTGAAAAACAAAAAAGTTGAAAAATTAGACTTTTTGAATTCACTTCCGTTTGCGACCGGAAGTAGGAACGACAAAAAATGAAGGACGTTCGGCACATCTACATGTGATGGTCTTTCATGTCCATGAGTTTCAATGTCATATCTTTCGCCGTTTTCGAGAAAAGCTGTGTACAAAAATCCATTTAAAAAATACAAATTTCCCCAAAAATCGCGAACGGAAGAAAATTTTGAAAAAATGAAAAACACGTCTGGAGATATTAACCTGGTGCATCATTCCTGTAAAAATCTTTGAAATCCGTAAAGTCACAGCTGAGATATCGCCATAGAAATGAAAAAAGAATAATAATAATAATAGGAAACCGACGGAAAACAATAAGGTCTTCCGAAGGAAGTCGGAAGACCTTAATAAAAAACACAGTAAAAACAATATGTTCCCCAACTTCGTTTGGGGAACATAATAATAATAATAATAATAAGAAACAGAGTAAAAACAATATGTTCCCCAACTTCGTTTGGGGAACATGCTATTGCAAGCAATAGCATATGTCGCCCCGTACTGGACAAGACTTTCATTTTTATCATCACTAAAACAATGGTCCATTAGCTAAGCTTGGACAACCATCAAGTCGTATCAGTCCTTTCCGTTGGAAACGGAAGACCTTAATTGGGTACATCCCATTTTATTTTTAGAATCGGTAGGAGAAGAAAGTAGTGCAGGAAAAAATTACAAATTCCTAAATTTGCAGACTTGCATAAAAGAAATTGGGCAGATGTACTGAACTGAGCCTCATACTTGTTAATTGGCAGTATCTTTCCTACCAAAAAAGCTTGGCAAATGTATTTTTTTAAGAAGATCAGCCGAATTATTTTGTGTATTAAAACGCCAGTTAGAACTCTGAAATTTCACTTTCATTTTTAGAGGTTCTGCCGGAAAACGAATCTGACATGCCACCTTCAATTCGAGCATTTCTGCATTGTACAGGGCTGATGTTTCTTATGAGATGATAAATCATGTGTAAACTTTCTCAGTTTAGCGGAATCGTGAACATTTTCGGCGAGATGAATGTTTTGTTTACAGTAGTGATCAAGGCTTAGCGCACTTGTAGGAGCGGATCCTAGGATTTATGAATGAATAAAAACTATGGAAATAACGTACCAATTTTCTAATTTATACTTGCACTATCTAATGAAATTAATAATATACAAGTTATAGATATACAAAAAAATGCGAAATGCTAATAAATGCAGTTGACAATCGTTATTTTATATATAGATAAAATAAAATAATTATAAAATCTAGAGACAAGACAGAAGAAGAATGAAGGTTGGCAAACTATGAAATCACATCAGGAGAACTGAATTTTATGAATGAAACTTTTAAAACGTTACTTGTAAGTTGTATATGTTAGATATGTGTATTCTAACTGGCAGTGCGCTTCAAAAGGGGGGGGGGGTCGTCTTGAACATAGTACCTTACGTTTGAACGGTAAGGGCTAGGGCTTTCGTATTTCAAATATGTAATCCTTGTGAAAAGAACTTTTATTGGACACGAAGAACTTTGACCCTTTGACCTAGACCTTGGAGAACACATGTGTACATCTTAACCTTTTTTCTGTTTCGTTTCTATGACAACTGTGAGCGACTCATTACAATTATTTTAAAAGTAAAAATCACTTTGACACATTGCAAGGAATTAACATTGAAAATTTCAAAACGATTGCTTGAGTAGTTATTGAGAAAATCGAAATTAAAGAATTTTAACATTCCCCTGGTTTCCATGGCAATAATCGAGTATTTGAAAATTTTAAATGCAAGGCGCACAACTACAGATACTAATCATTAAAATAAAAAGAGTTTCATTACGAACGTTTAAGGGACCAGAGAGAACACTCTCGGACAAAATTCGTCGCTTTTTACAGGTTTCCATGGCAACGGTAGACATATTGGAACTGAACGACCTCACTGCACAACTACAACCAGTGATCGTCCTTTGAGGAAAGTTTCAGGAAGATTGCCCCAGCCATCTCCGAGAAACAGCCTGGATAAAAAAAACATGCGTACAATATCAATATGTCGTCCCCGACTTCGTTCGGGGCGACATAATAAGAAACAGAGTAAAAACAATATGTTCCCCAACTTCGTTTGGGGAACATAACAATATGTTCCCAAACTTCGTTTGGGGAACATAATAAGGAGACTAATTGTTCAGATTACAATTTTGATTTTAATTCAGATAACAATATGAAGTCTTTTCACCTTCTTGAGTGTTTTCATATCATTTGGCTTCAAGAAAAGAAGTTAAAAGCAAAAAAATTAATAAAACAGCGAAATTCTAATTTTCTACTACCGTGTTTTTAAGATCGGGCTCGGGATTGGTTATATTCAATAGTAGTTCCATACATGGAAAAGGGATTTTCCTTTCTGTTCAGAATTTTTTTAAGTATTTCCTCTCAGGCCATTTTGACAACTCTGATACCTGTGCCTGGTAAATTTTATATACTTTGTAAATAGATATATAAAGGTTTTTTGACCGGAACTATTCATTTTTTCCAATGCATAGGGGGCTACTCTCTGGGTTTTACAAGAGATGTTTAAAAAGACATTCGTGTCAGCTAATGTGACCTATATTGTTTAACACCTTCTTATTAATATTTTTTTCATGAATGCAAATATCTGATTATTTTACGAAGGAGCGTACATGTATATTGATTTTTTAATATACCGAAAATCGCTATTTCTGGGGATTGCGTAATTCTAAAAAAAATTCAAATAAATTTCAAAGGTAAATTAAACAAAGGATGCTTGGTATTAAAATATTATTTCAAATCAGTAGAATCGAATGCTATTAACGACATCTGAATAAATAGGCTATAAAAGGCTTATATGCCAACTTTGGTCATCTGCACTTTAATTTTAAACACGACAGGATTTGTAATTTTTTCTGTGTAAATTAATAATTTCTATATACTTTGGAAACTCAAATGAAATATTTTAATACACTTTCCTCGAGCTCTTTTCTGCAGTTTTCCTGAAATTTTATGTGGGTCCGAGGTGTTATTTGAGTTTAACAGTGATTCTCTACGTTGCCATTAATTTGATTTGTTTGTGTGTGGGGGGTGGGGGTGGGTGGGTGGGTTATTTTTATTCTTAACCTATTTAACGTTGGAGTTGAATCTTGTATCTTATTCCAAGAACTTAAGATTGATTGTGACATTTGGATGAAAGGTCAAGGTCATTAAAAACCACCACCTCTTCAACTTCTAACCTGTCAACCGAAATAAACTCTGAAAGGTGTTTCTAGATACATGTACATGTACTTCATGTTTCTTTTTACCCTTGGGTCAAGGACAAAGGTTAAGGTCGATTTCAAGTTCATAGGTCAAGGTGATTTTGGTAAATAGTTAATATCAACATTTTATTCAGGTTACCAGTGACCTTGACCTAAGTTTCAAGGTCAAGGGTAAAAAGATCTGCATGCTTCTGTATGTTACATGTCTTGACATTTAGAAGTTCTTAATTCTGCATGAAAATCAAACACTCAAGTATACTGTCTTTTAATACATTGTGTGCGGTCGCATGTGCATGCACGTCCATGTATTTACTTTTGATAGTAGTATAATGTAGGCAATCATTATATCTATTCATATTTGAAATTTCACCCTGTATTATTGAGAACCAAGAAAGTTGTAGGCATTTAAAGTTTTAGGCAATCAGATTGCAGCACACGTGCATGTGCGTGCGTTCATGATTATTCTTATATATCATGCTGTAGATCTTCATAATGTAAGACTATGTTCAAAATTTCAAAGGATTTTGTCAGAAAACAAAATAGATATTTAGACTTTAAGTTTCATCCAATCGCAACGAAGGGCACCTGCATGCGCGTGAGATCTTGCTATTTTGACCATGCCATCATGTCTATACTACTATTATATCCTTATATTATGAGTTTCAAAGCATTTCATCCAATATTTAAAAAGTTACGGCTAAATCTATTATATTGGTCATTTCACGTGTTACACGTGCGCGCACCTGCACGCACGTGCGCGCAAAATGACCTTCGTTCCGCACATCTACATAACATACCTAGTGACCCTAAAAAGGTTTCACCTAGATCGGATGAGTAGTTTACGAGAACACTCGCGGACAAAAAAGTACCGGAGAACAAAGAAAAAATTCAGAAAAAGTAAAAACAATATGTTCCCAAACTTCGTTTGGGGAACATAATGAGATTACTGTCCGAGTCCTTATAGTATCTACATTTATATCACAAGTACTATTTATTGTGTCATTAAATCTTGAAATTCATTTTCAAAGTCTGTATCTAAAGTTTATCACTCTGCTTTGATACAATTTACTGTCGCTATCAATTTTTAACCTCAGCATTTCTGTGAAATTTTTTTTATTCTTTTGTGTACATTTTTAAATTCTAGACATAATTATAAATTCACATTATTTGCAGAATTTCAAACCATTTTCATTTATATAAATCTATTTTGTACATTGAGTTACTGTACATGTATTATATTTAGCATGTACGATATTTGGCGGAAATTGATTATTGAACAAGTTAGCATAGATATGATTCAGCGGATAACTTAATGTTCTTATTGGAGTTTTATGAAGAGACTTACTTTTACATTCGACAGCTGACTTTTACATTCTAAGTAATGGAGTTAGTCTATGTATAAATTGTAAAAGTCAGTCGTCGATTGTAAAAGTAAGTCTCTTCATAAAACTCCTTTAATGAGTATATTTGCGAAACATTTAGCATTGTACTTGAATTAACGGAAGTTTCTGCCAAAAGCACTAAAAAGTATACACAGCCAAATGTAATATATTTACAGTATGATAATCATTATTTTTGACTTAAAAAAAAGTAAAAAAAAAAAAGGGGGATGAAATAATTTAAGGGAAAAGTTTTGAATTTTCTAATGTATTTATAAATATTTCCCTTTAATAAAAATGTTAATGTTCCATTGTAACAGCATGTTGCAAATGACAAAATGAACATATTTTATATTTTTATATTTATATAAAGATTACAATTTAATAAAACATTTTTGTGTCATTATAATGGAATAAACTTCTTAGATACCAGTATCTGTGATTTTTCTTAGATTTTAGTTTTCATCAAGAGTTATCTTTCTTAAATGAGTTGTTGCCCGTGATGACCCAATTTTTTAAATTTGTCATGACCCATACTTTGATTTTAGAACATAAAATCATAGGGTTTCCATGCATAAAGTTTTACCCATTTGTACAATGGATACCTTAAGAATTATACAGTATATAGATACATGTAACTTAACTGAATGAAAAACGTCATTCAACGAATAGAGATAGGCTAGCTTTTAAAAGATAGAGCAAATTTTCGCCGGCATTAGTTTTGTGCATCAAGGCTCACAAAATAATTTAGTGTTTTAGCAAACAAAATATCGTTTGGTAAAAGTCTGTAGCAACGGCTTTTAATGTGTGTGTGGGGGAGGGGAGGGGGTGGGGGGCTCCGACAAAAAAATCTGCATACTACAGAGCTGTGCTTTTCGTAAACCACCAGATCTCTATTTTTCATGATAAATTTCTTCCGTATAAATCCAGAACAGTCCAAGTCAGTATCAGTTACACGTAGCAAAATAACCCGATTTTTTAAACTAACAAAACTACAATGAAGCGCACTGAAGTGGTAAAATTTTCCATTTGGATGAAACGTTCCGATTCATGTTTTGAACGTCAATTATAACATAACGACACGCCCATTATAAGAAAGATATATTCGTCGTAATGTTTTAGGACACCCCACTTTCCGGAACAAACAACATGATTTACTCAGAAATGAAGATTTTTATTAAGAAAGAGCTACATATAGAGTACCCGCTTCTGTAAAACTCGCATTGAAACGAATTTGTACATGTACATAATTATGATTTTATCATGTTTATTGGAGTTAGCATAATGCATGTATCAGTCGAACACTTGCTTACTCGGTGTTTATGTAGACCCTCATTTTGATTAGCTATTATATTTATGGAACCTGTTCTACAGGTATTCGATTGAATCATTTGACCGATTTTTCCTTTCTAAAGAAATGGGCGTGTTTAAAGATAACTCAAAACGTTCCATCCAAACGGAAAATTTTACCACTTCAATGCGCTTCATTGTAAAGGTCGCTAATCGGAGATGAAATTTCACAATTTTGCTTAGAGGCTACAATCAGTTATAAGCAGTGGCGGATCCAGAGGGGGGTTACGGGGGTTGCAACCCCCTCTTTGGATTTGCAAAAAAGAAAGAGAAATAAGAAAGTTCCAATTTTTTGCTTGTGTTTTTACTATAGAAAATGTAAGGTGAAAGGCTAATGTAATATATAAGGAAATTCGGTTGTAAAAACAAAATAAAACCCCATCCCTTTACAAAATAGGATTTTCAAGTTCGGAGATTTATTTTCCTTTCTTTTTCAAAAACTTTCTGGTAATGTATACAAGTACTTTTTTCCAGGTTGATTCACGTCCCACTTTCAAAAACCATACTCCACCCTGTATCAATATTCCATTGAGTTATTTAACTATATATATGTGTACAACGCACGTTTTAACTGTTTTCGCCTTCAACCCCCCACTTTTGAAAAATACTTCAACCCCCCCCCCCCTTTAAAAAATTTCTGGATCCGCGCCTGTATAAGTAGGCAGATCATTGTAGAAAAAGTGAACAAACCTACATGAATATTCCCTACACCTAGAAATTTTCTTAATTGAATTTCAGTTAGAAAAAAACATGCATATGGTCCACGTATTGCGGTCCTTTTTTAAAGGACAGCAACTTGTTTTCACTATATAATCAATAGAGCCCCGCCCTAACACCAGAACCCCTGATCCTGGGACCATGAATTTCACAATTTTGGTAGAGGACTCAATGCTGATTACAATCACACCAACAGTTTGACTGCTTGATGTCCGGGAGTAAAGAAGATTTTTAAATATTGCACTAATTTTAGTGGTTTTTGCCCCACCCCCAGGCCCCCAGGCCCCAGGGGGGCAGGGACCACGAAATTCACAATTTTTGTTACCCTTCACCCATAGATACTACATGCCAAAATTGGTTGAAATTGGTTCAGCGGTGTCAGAGAAGAAGCTGAAAATGTATAAATGTTAACGCACGACGAACGACGACGGACGAAAACGAATAGCAATAGGTCACCTGAGTAAACTCAGGTGACCTAAAAAAAATCTACGAAGAGTTTTAATATCCAGATACATTTCTTCTAAACGAAGGATGAGTGCACTTAAGCTGAGAGTTGGGTCCCGGTGTTTTGCGCAAAATAAATTCCCGAATTTCATTAAATCTATGTTTTATAGGTATTAAGAAATGTCTTAAGAACAGGTTTTGGTATATTATATTACATGTAAGTACTAAATAATGCCGAATTTGTCACAGTTTGTCACATTTCTATTGTTATTCATATGCATACCAGTTGTCATCGACATTGTTTACATCGTACCGCAACTCATTTAAACAAAATGTGTATTTTGATTTAAACTTTATATATATATATATATATATATATATATATATATATATATATATATATATATATATATATATATATATATATATATATATATATATATATATATCCAATGAAAAAAAAGTCAAGAATCACAAACCTTGAAAATCATTTTTACTGTTAGCGCTTTCTGCCTAATGGCTCTTCAGACAGTTAAAAGTTAAATTTAACTATTAACTGACTGAAGAGCCATTAGACAGAAAGCGCTAACAGTAAAATTGATTTTCGAGATTTGTGATTCTTGACTTTTTTTCATTGGATATATTTTACTGTACCAAAACACTGGATTTTTCTTAAATTATATATATATATAATTATATATATATATATGCAAAGGACAACGTTGGTCAAGTTGCGGCTCATATCTAATTTTTGAAAAAGTCTCCAAATTACCGTCAAGTTAGCCACTAAAGTGGTCCCCAACTGTTGACGATTGATATTATAATCATTCCACGGTTCGATACGCCTGCGCTTGCATTGAACTTTTCATTGTGTTTTTGTCTTTTGAATTTTTTATTTGGACAGTATCTATCGTACTTCCAACTTCAAACTATGGATGCTTTTTGCGCAAATTTTAATAAGGTTTGAAGATTATATGTCTTATTTTACATTAGGAGTGTTTTGAAAGAATTCTTTTATTTGTAGTGAGATTAGTAAATATAAGCTCAAGTCGCCTCAGTATTATGATCTGCAGGGCGATACATCTTACCCCATCCCTTATCACTAGGATCATTTATTATTTGTGCACCGTGAAACTACACAATCTCTCTATTCATCACTGAAATTCGTAGTGAAGCACCTGATTGCGAAAAAATCACATGCGCTGTTGTTTACATTCCACATCCATGCATTTAAATGTCTCCGTCTATTTGAGGGTGCACACGTGTCTTAAATTCGATAGTGGTACCCCGTTCAAATTTCCGGAATTTAAGGGTTATACATGTTTTTTTTTTTCAATGGCATTGTCTGTAATTATAGAAATATGTGTGACAAAAAATTCAAGGCATAGATATCAAAAGCATATGCTTGCACAAAAATCATAGATTAATTTAGCGATATACTGGGAGTATTGTAATGTTAAGATTAAAATGGATAGCCGAAAAGGCTTCAAATGACGTACTTAAATGCACTCATTCTTTTCAATCAAAGATTAGTAAATTAAATAAAATATCTTAAATCTTTTTGTTTAAGTTCACAGTGTCCAGAAAATGTCGTTGATTGTAGATCTGTAGTCTAAAAGGCAAATGTCGGGATCAGTGCTCTAACCTTCTAAAATGTTTATATGTTTCAATATTTCCATTTCTATTTTATTTTCTCTGTGATAACTCTTTGAAAGTTAACAGAGTTCATTTCTTGATAATTCTACCGGAATGTAAATAAGGCAGGTCGATAGGTCAGGAGTTAAGGAGTCCTAATATGCATGCAAATATCGTGCGCATCTGTCCCTGTGTCTGACGCTGAGAAGGCCAATATGCATGTAAATCTCGTGCGGCTGCCTCTGTGTTTGACGTCAGTGGCCGAGGACTATTGAAATTGGCATGGGAGTCCTCGTGAAATTTAAAAACTATGTCTACATTTTAAAAATCTAAATCTACAATATTATTTTATTTCACAATGAAATGGTGGAAATATAAGGAATCACTCTCTAGTTAGTATAGTATGCCAGGGACATTAACGTAAGTGGGAAACATGGGATAATTAAGGCCCGTTATGTAAAATAACTAATGTTGCCCGCTATCGTTGATGCCCTGGCATACCATACTAACTACACAGTGATTTCTTAAAAAACACAGATATTTTTACAATCATCTGAACTATATACAAATGTGGAGATGATGGACAAAGGATTCCGAGATTTGTTTTTTTTTTAAGATCAAGACCAAACGTAGATAGCGAGGAAATGCCCTATTTCATGCATTTATAATACTTCAGCATCCTCCTAAGGTGATGTTAAAGCAGCATACTGCATAATTCAACCATTTGATAGGATTTATAGTTTTAATACCTTCTCTGTTGAAACTCTCCGCCAGAAATTTGCTGTACTCTTCAGACAGTTTGTCCTATAATGAAACATATCTATATTTTTATTTCAAAGCATATTTTTTTTCCTGTGAAAAAATATAAATATTAATGCACCTACTGTAAATCAATTTTTTTCGCATAATCTTTTATTCGCGATTTGTAACTTTAAAATCATTCCGCGATGATTAATTTTCGCGACTGTTGAAACATTCTCAAACAAATACAAAGCTTAATAAGTGTTTCACGACAATTATTATTCGCGAGGTAACGTAGGTGTTGAAAATCATTCGTAGTCCTCGTAAATGAAACTAAAACAGTCCAAAGTAGTATAAGACCTGATTTATTCCATTTTCGTCGTTTCCACCTGACTGTATCAAGATCTTTCCACCCCAAAGATGAAATTTACAATTCATTCATGTCGATAACCACAATGTATTGTACATTTTAATGAAGATTTTTAAGAATACATGTGGGGGATAATAATATATCACGTCAACTTGTTCTCACCGCCTGGCCATTACTTCTGGAGATACAAATACTACATTCGGAAAGAGCTACATGTATAAGCACATTTCTTTCAGCATCTAGTTCGTTTACAAAATGTGCCCAAACCAGACAATTTTAAATGGTACATTTACCATTCAATGAATGAATGAAATATTTGGAAACAACGAAAAGTATCCGAACTCAAAAGTCCATTTAACATTAAAAATAAGCGCGGAGCAAACACGGACCTCAAAAACATCAGAGTTGGGATCAGGTGCCTTGGAAAGGTGAGTATCCCTTGCCGACCGGTCACAGTAAAAAATGGAGATAAAGAACAGTAATGAAGTTTATAAGTTCAGTGAAAAAACGAATTTGAAAGAAGAATTTGGCGTAAACGACGTAAAACTAGTTCTCCAAATTTAGATTTTACTTCTAATCGTCAAATCCTTAGATTTACTGGAAATTCGGGTATTAAAAAAAAAACCCACACACAGAATTCGAAATACTTTTCATCAGTCAGGCACTTTTAGAATCGAATAGTGTTATAAGAACTGAAATGTTGAACAATTATTTGTCCTTTTTATAAAGCACCCACTAAAAGTCTGGTTATTGTATTCTAAAACTTAATTTAAGTCACGTATAAGTAAAATGTTAAGGTAGTCTGATCTTCAGGTTTACAAAATTAGCAGTTAAGTAAAAAAAAATAATCATAAAAGTATCTCTGAATCCACAAAGTTAAATAAATTTATCCACAGTATTTCTTTAAAGTTAAAGATTAAAGTTAATCATACTATATATAGGGAAAACTGTCAAATCTCCAGTATATTTTACAGAAAAGGCGAATTGGAATATCATCAATGAATTTTCTCATTGCAAATTGATCAACAAATATATATATTTTAGGTTATAAAACGATAGGTATCCAGGCATTTAGAGACATTTTCATGATTTTTATACTTATTTGATATTTTTTGTCTTCTATTTCCGTCATGTATTCTATAATACATAGTGTAAAAGGCTTTTGCAATCATTGCAAGACACCATAAATCACTTCTGCTTTCATATAATGCTATGCTAATAAACATTGGTATTTAAGGCTGGACTCAAGAAAATCTTATTTCTCTAAAACTGTATAATTTTTTTTCACTTTTTAAAGGTACAAATGTCAACTTTTATAGAACCTTTTCTAAGACTTCCAAAGACCTTGAATCATATAAAGATGAATAAAATGAAAATTTTTGCATGAAAAAATTTCATTTACAAACTTCATTTTGATGCATTTCAAATTAAATACCGGGATTAATTTTTGGAGTTATCCTTCCTGGCTGAAGATCAGATATCCTTAAGGTTATCCGATCCTCAGGTTCTGAAAATCAGGCATTGAGTAATTGAAAATGCTCACAAAGATGTCTCTAAATTCTCACATTTAAATGTATTTACCCACGGTGTTTCTTTAAACTTCATCTTTAAATTTAATCATATTACATAGGGAAAATTAGTAAATCTCAAACAATTTTTCAGGAAATGCGCTTTGAACTACCTACTGCATATTTTTTAATTGATAATTGATCAAGAAATACATTTTAGGAATAAAAATCATAGGTATCCAGGCTTTCAAAGTAAATTGCATGAAATTTACACTTATTTGGTACTTTTACTTTCTCCTACTTACTTCCATCGTTTTATAATGCATAGTGTTTCCTTTCAAAGAAAACACAGTAAATCACTTCTTATTTCAAGACATGCTTAGTAACATTGGTAACTAAAGCTTAATTAAAAGAAATTTGATTTTTTTTATAATATGCAAGTTCTACTTAATTTTATATAGTACAAATGTCAACTTTTTAAATACCGTTTGTTGAAACTTTAAAGAACATTGCATCATACATAGTGGCATAAAATGAAAATTGTTGCATGAAAAAATTTCAATTTCAAGCTTTATTTTAAGACTTTTTGAATTAAATTATAAATTAAAGAGTTATCCTTCCTGGCTGAGGATCGTATATCCTTAAGGTAGAGCACCTTATAATCACTTGAATATTGTATTCTAAAGCTAAGTTACGTTTATGTTAACTATCGGCGCCAAGTACTTTATAAAAACCCTCTTGATATTTTATTCTAAAGCTTATCTAAGTTACGTCTAAGTAGAATATTGGGGTAGAGAACTCGTATATAGAATTTGCAATGCCCTATTATAACCGAAAAATGATAAGTACGAGGGTTGTTAGAAAATCATTGAGACATTGTGTATATTTTGCTTTCTAATGAACGTCTTTCGGTGAAAATATGCATATACGTTTGACCTACACTAAGAATCAATAAAAGCAAGATATATTTTTACAATATTAAATATTTTCTCTGAAATGGTATATAAATGCGCCAATAGTAGGTACCCGGAGCAGTCATGAAATCAGATTTTGAAAATATATAACGCCAACGTTCTAGCTTGTCGTGGACCAATAATAAGAGCGGAAATAATTCAGTTTATGTGTATAATTTTTCAGCTTTATTTCAAATTGATCTTGTGCATCTTTTATAGAACTTTGATCAGAAATACGGAGATCATAAAAAAAATTAAGCGCGGTAGAAAAATCTGCTAACAACGGCAAAATGGAATTTGACGTCAAGGGCTGAGCAGCCAGCATACGTAAAATTTTGTGTTGCGCAATGTAGAACTCTTTCTTCCAGACTGAACGGCCCTGTAAAACAATAAAAATGAAAAAAAAAATAATGTGTTAAGTACGAAAGCCCAGAAGATCCAAATTAACCAATCAAAAGCGGGTTCAACTTTTGATTACTCCCCTTTGTTATTCAACTTATTCAACCAGAGTAAATGTAAAAGCTCTGGACAACCATGAGTTATTACTCACGGTATTTATATAGTTACGGTATTTTAAAATATCGTTTATCTGCGTTGCATAAATCGGCACTGCATGATTCTAAGTCATCCTTCCCCCCAAATGAAAATTTTACACTGGGGTAGAAACAGCATGCATTTTCAAATGATACTTTAAGAAAAGAGACTTTTTGATTTTTGTAATGTTATAGGTAATAACAAAAAAGGAAGAGTATTAAACGCTTCCCGATCGTTTCACATGCAAAACCATCTCCAGCTGACTTGACGTTAAATGACGTAGCGATGCTGCTTCGGGTCGATAGATTATTTCACCAAACTTTATCTAATTAGCACAGGTTTTAGAAATTTTGCTTGAGTGTTTTATTCGTTCTTTATAAAATGTTCTATATAAAATATAGAATTTTCATGAAATAATCTCCGTCCTTTATGGAGTAAATGTAATTGTCTCAATAATTTCCGAACAACCCTCGTAGATTCGTTCACATGTTAATTCAGAAGAAATATAATATACAGGAATATATATACCGATACGAATACGTGTACGTACATACGTATAGGAACCACCGCTGGGTTTCTTCGGCGTACCTAGAGAATATAAAGAATAAAAATAATTTAAGGGCTGTTATTGAATATTGATCAGTAATGCGATCGATTACGACCAAACAAGCATTCATAAAAATAGAAAAAGAGCAAGATACAAAGATATATATAGGAATATAATATTGACATGAAAGCTATATGAATGGGGGAAAAAAGAAAGAATAACCCTTGTCTTTATTTTTGGAAAACTAGAACCCTGACCCTGGGGCCATAAAATTCACAATTTTGGTAGAGGCACTCTTGCTCATCATAACTATGAACTTAATTAGTTTATTTCATACTCAGGAACAGAGAAGAAGATTTTCAAAGAAATAATGCATTTTCACTAAATACTTATTTAGCCCCTCCCTAGCACAAGAACCCCTGACCCCATGGCCATGGAATTCACAATTTTGGTAGAGGACTCAATGCTAATTACAATCATGCAAACAGTTTGACTGCTCGATGTCCAGGAGTAAAGAAGAAGATTTTTAAAGACTGCAATAATTTTAGTGGTTTTGGCCCCACCCCAGGCCCCAGGGTGGCAGGGATAATGAAATTCACAATTTTTGTTCCCATTCACTCATAGATGTTTTGTGCCAAATTTGGTTGAAATTAGTTCAGTGGTTGCAGAGAAGAATAAGCTGAAAATGTTCAAAAGTTTACGACCGATTGACGACGAAGGACGGATGACGACGGACGAAAACAGATAGCAATAGGTCACCTGAGTGACTCAGGTGACCTAACAAATATAGGAGGGTTAAAGAAATAAATAATTATTTTGTGTTGTCTAATAAAGTCTATTTGTTAGGAAACAAACAAGTTCAAAAATTTTGAAGATATAAAACTCAAAGTATTTAAACAAAAATATTACTCCAAAACTGGGAGAAACTACTGCAAATTGAATCGGAAAGAATTTGGAGGTCAGTTCATGAAGTTAAGATTTCTAGAAACAAAAGAATCAAGAATTTCAATGGAATTGTGTGCATAACACATATCTAACTGAAGAAAAACGAAGCTTTTTTGTAAATCAAATATTTAACAAGAAAACATTGATGTAACCATCAATTGTCGCCCGGGAAATAAATAAAGTAAACAATGGAAATGATTCTTGATCATCAAACCGCTTCGATATGTGTGAAAAAGGCATGTGTCTAAATGATAGAGACAATAATCGAGAATATTTTGAAAACTTATAATCGGATGAAAATCGAACAAAAATGATACCCTTTTAAATTTTATTAATTCCTCAAGTAAATGTTGGCTGCATAAATATAAATTTAAACCAGACACATGCATCACATACATGTAGATATTAAAAAATGTATTTCACTTTAAGAACATAAACACGAACTGTGTAGAGTACGCTTTTATGCGACATGTAAAATTCGGTGTTCTGAAAAAAAGGGACCTGTCGTTTTTTCGATAGTAAATGATAAAGCCGCTTCATCCGAAACAGGCACATATTATCTTAAACAATAAAAGTTTGTCATTACATAGATAATATATAAAAATTAATTATAAGATTGATTTAATAGTTTATTACACCAATCCTTACATGGAAAACATAGACCAAAACCTTGTTGACAAACAGTAGTTCCTGACGGGAAGTTAAGATCTGTTTTGAAGTCACCTTTGAAAAAAATACTTTTATCGGTTATATCTAATTATGAAGAGAATTTAAACCCGACTATTTTTTTTCCATTAGTAGAATCCTAAGTCATGATATATCTTTTAAAAATTAAGAAATTAACTGAATATAATCCATAGTAATTTTTATATTAATATGCATATTTACAGAATAAAGAAAAATCAGATATTTTTAAATATTTTTTTAAAAAGGGAGTTTAGTAACGAGGGTTAGATTATTGCCCGTGTACACTTTGTTGTGGAAAAAATGCTCGGGTTTGTTCTTCATGAGTTATACATGTAAGCGATAAATTTAATTTTTCGAAGGTGATTTCACGCAATGTAAACAAAGGATTATTTTTTGTGTGACCTAACAAAAATTATTTTCTTAACTTTTGAATTTTGATATCTTTAAAAAGAAAAAGACTTTGGGGATATAATTTGACAAAAATTGAAATAATTTATGGATAATTATTTTTCAAGAAGAAAAACGAATATATTTTTTAGCGATTAGAATCGGACCAAGCGGCTATAAGCAACTTTATATATTAAATATGAAAAACATATACAAGGTATATTTTTACAGATTCACTTTATGGAAGTAACTATATTATGTATCTCGTAATTTATAAAAGGAAAGAACATTGTGATTAACAATCTTTTTAATGTTTAGAAAACCTTTAAATCTGAATAACTTCTCCCACCTAAATCCCCATATACCCACAGGCACCTGAAGTATGGACCGAATCCCCCCTTTTTTTATGAAAAAAAAATGTAAGAGTGTATAATACCTCGAAAATATAAAATTTCCCTGTCAAACACATCTATATGTCGTTATATGCAAGCAGATTGCACTTTTTCTCACGTTAAAAGAATGGCCCTGTTCGGTATTTCTAATATACCGAATAGTGCCATTCTTTAAACGTGAGAAAAAGTGCAATCTACTTGCATATAACGACATATAGATGTGTTTGACAGGGAAATTTTATATTTTCAAGGTATTATACACTCTTACATTTTTTTTCATTAAAAAAAAGGGGGGGTATTCGATCCATACTTCAGGTGCCTGTGCATATACCAACACTTAAACTTATATGTATAGAGCAGCCCGGTCCTTCTGGCTGCAACAGTGAAAGTCGGGAACATTTATTTTATGATGTAATCACGTCAAACCAAAGCCCAAGTGTAAAATCCACCTGTGACATCACTCTTTTGTTTAAGTGCTCCATTATTTTTCAGGAATTGATAGTTGCATATTACATTGAAAGCAGCATCTGTTTTGTTCCTATTATCCTTCCCCTTCCTCTACCGAAGAAATAATTTTAAAAATTTTATCTGGTTCATTATAACATAAAGAAAATTTAAGTACCCATTGTGAGAATCGAGCCCGGAACCCTAATCTTTTGGAGTCGGGTACTCATTTCATTGAGCTATTCAAGCCGTTGATATACATTGACTTAGAATAACTTCATTACACTTTTTCTTGCCTTACTTTCCATAGTATATATCACAGGCACCTTGCGTTATTATTATACTTTGGATTAAAAATTTATTACCGAAACAAGTGCCCGTGGTATATATAAATATAAATTGACTACTACTATTAAATATGTAATGTATGCACGTATGTACTGGTATTTACAGTGTATAATATAAATATTCTTTATTATACATTAACAAACAATTATTACAAGCATTTCGAAAGGTGGATTATACTAGTATATCTCTCCTTAGAAATGACACTTAAGTACTTATTGATTAAGGTTATATGTTTTAAAAACTATTAAAAATACTCACACCTAGATGTTTTGCCATTAAAGATGAAAGAAGCTTTTATTGAAATTGATTTTGAATCTTTCAGTGTCACAGCGTTTTCACAAGTGAAAACTCCAGGTATCGGGTCACATCGATCAAGTACCAAATACACCGTCACAAAACTTTTACTAGAGCCTAAAAGAAAAATCTCTCATTTCTTCATTCTACCACAGCCTGGTAAAATAAGAAAATAAATATATTAAAGAGGCTGGGGGTGGCAGCCTTTTTTTTTTTTTAGACTTTTTCAATCTCCTTTAAAAGGAGAGCTCCATATAAAGATATACAAAAATGATCAAATTTTAAAACTAAAATGTATTTTTTTTCTTTGTCAAATGATACTAGTAGTTGACAGCTAAAGATACCGTATCTAAAAAAATAAGTTAAATCTGGTGGTTAATTTGGGATTAATTTGTTGACCCACCAGCTTCCTTAATAAATATATAAATAATTAAAGTAATTAAATAATATATATGGACTATTGTATAAAATGTATTTACACACTTGCTTTAAAATTTGCACGATTTCGAACTGCCCCCCCCCCCTCCCATTTTTTTTCTTTTTTTAAGAAAAAAAACAACTTTAGATTAAAGATTTGAACTTATCGTATTGTTGCTAAGATTTTATATTTCAAATTATCAATTTTGTTTTTCTTGTGAGAAGGCCTTACTTGGGTGCCCAAATTTGATTTGTATTTGAGAAAAATTGAACCTTTCTTAAGTTGCCATACGGGGGCATCAGTGTTTCACAAATTTATAAATCTTGTTCAAAATATTATTAATTGTACACCAAAGACTGAAAACATGGGCTCGAGTTTTGTTTGTTTTACCGGGTTTGATCTTCTATCAATGCATACGCCACTAAGCACAACAACACTCTTGTAATGGTTAAGCTTTCAAACATATAATTTATATTTTGCCCCTTTTTTTAAGTTTAAAATCTGCCTAAAACTCAACAATTCTATGAAACATTTCAAGGATTTTAAAAACTTCAAAATGGACCTTCACTCCTTTAAATAGTTCAGATGACCAGATACTAGTTATTTGGACCATCTTGCGTTTGACGTGATCAACTAACAATAATTTTCCTCCGCTTTCGCGAAAGCGATGGGACATTAAATCTCATTCGTCTGTCCGTCCGTCAAAAAACTTCTTTACATCGTGACCTTGACCTTGTAGTTTGTCCTACTTTTCAAAAACCTTAACCTTGGTCATAGCTTTTAAATGAGAAGTGATAAGGCTTTCATATTAAACCTGTGTATTATATATTGGCTGTGACAAGCCCTTTCTATTAAAAAATGCATTGATTTTTACCCATAAACCTTGATGTTTGACCTACTTTTTGAAATATCTTAATTTTTCCTTGTAACTTTTGATTTAGAAGAGATAGAGATTTCATATTTGACAATTGCAATACAAGTGCATTACCTATGGCAAGATATTTCCAAGCATGCTTTGATATCTGACCCCTTGACCATGACTATTTACGATTGACCTTATATTCAAAAGTATCAACTTCGGTGATAACTTCTGAATGACATATGATAGGGCGTTTATATTTGACACAATATGTCATAAAAATGACATCTCACCCACAAAAACACCGAAAGCGGGGGACCTCAATTCTTTAGATTTGCTTGTTGTTTACCGAAAGTTACAGTGTGTAAATCAAAAATGGAAATCAAGAACATGGTGGATGTGTATTTGATACATGGAATTTTTGTTGCCCGCAAAAACTTTAACCCTTTCCAAATCGTTTGATTAGTTGGAGTTAAACTTTTGATTGATTGGATGTATGGCTTTCATAGCTACAGATCTGTAGCTTTATGGTTTTATATATTTGTCCTTGACCATAACGCTACAAATCCCGTAATGCAAAAAAGGTGCAATTTACGGCGCATTTATTTTTTTGCGCTCTTTCGGGAGAATTTCTCCACGTTCCAGCATCAGTCAATCAACTATCTTTCACTCCCTAATTCTAGACACATTCTGTAGCCAATATGTATATTTTATCCATCTCCCAAACATTTTTAGTTGTCTGTACAGACAATAAACTTGCTTGAAGTGATTTTTTAGCAATCTAACAAATAATAGTAATAAAGCGAGTTAATCACTTGTAGACACGATTATAGAGGGTTGGGAGATGGATAAAATTTACAGATTAGTTAAATAATGTGCCTAGAATTAGGGAATGAAAGGTAATTAATTGACCGATGCTGAAAAGGGGAGAAATTCACCCCCAAAAAGCGCAAAAAATATTGCGCCGTAAATTGCATCTTTTTTGCATTAGGGGATCTGTAGCGTTATGGTCAAAGACAAATATATAAAACCGTAACTCTACAGATCTGCAGCTAAGGCTTTCATAGATCAAAGGTATTTTTGTCTTTAGATCTTTCTTTGGGTACTATGTATTTGACCTCTTGACTTTAACCTTGCAGTTTGTCTGACTCAATTATTCAAAATTTTACCAGTACTTTTACTTTGACCATAACTTTTGAAGTAAGCAACCTCTATATATACTATTATATACATATGCTAGGCAAGCAACAAAAAAAATTATATCCGTCAGATAAATTTACTATTATTTCGGTCTTCACAAAAAAGTGTATTTTATATGGGCTGAAATACTGACTTTTTGTAACAGTGGCTTGGACATTTCTATTCCCCAGTGCTGAAATGAAAAAAGATGGCACAAACTTATCACTCTTCCTTTGCCATCTAACATTACTCGAACCGAACATCTTGTCCTTAGCTTCAGATTCTGAAATTAAAGTAAAATATCAGCAATCAGAAGTTTTTAAAGAAAATGAAGATTTTGAAGGCAAGCTTAAAATAGGCTAAGTAAATTATTAGGATTTAAACTTTGTTATTTTTAGGTCATGAAGGCTGTCATTTGTCATATTTCGTCTGACATCTGTCCGTCAATTTGTCAATAAGACTGTTCGTGACTGTAAGAGCTTAATATTTTCATATTCTCCAGATCCACTGGGTCAATTTCAATTAATTTTGCATTTTCACTATACATTGTATAATCATTAGAGCCCCATCCTAACACCAAAACCCCTGACCCAAGGGCTTTGAAATGCACAATGCACAATTTTGAAAAAAAAGCACCCTTCCTTTACCCTCCATATTCCTTGCCATAACTATGTAGTTTATTGAGTTAATACCTAGGAGATTGGGAGACATTTTTTTAATTAATGTATTTTTACCATATAATCAATGTGGCCCCGCCCTTAAACACCAAAAACCCTGACCCTGGGGCCATGAAATTCACAATTTGAAAGAGAAAGAGGTACCCTTTCTCATCATAACTATGTAATATTTCATTGGATTTATACCAGGAGTAGAGGAGAAGATTTTTAAAGAAATAATACATTTTCACTATATAATCAGAAGAGCCGCCCTAGCACCAGAACCCCTGAACCTGGAGCAAAGAATTTCAAAATTCTGGTAGAAGGATCAATACTAATTACAATCATGTCAAGACTTTGACTGCTTGATGTCCAGGAAAAAAGAAGATTATTTAAAGAATGCGTTAATGTTAGTGGTTTTGGCCCCATCTCTCAGTCCCCAGGGGGTAGGGATCATAAAACTCACAATTTTTGTACCCCTTCACCCATAGATGCATAATGCTTAATTTGGTTGAAATTGGCTGAGAGGTTTCAGAGAAGCTGAAAATGTTTAAATTAACGCACGACGGACGACGCGCGATGACAAACAAAACAGATAGCAAAAGGTGACCTGAGTGACTCAGGAGATCTTTTAAAAAATAAATAAATAGAGGAATCGGAATTTCCCAGCAATGGGCACATCTACACACAGTACACACTGTGTCCAAAAGATCTGTTCATTATGATGAAATTTTGTGCAGCTTTAGAAGAAATGTTGCGCTGACAAACTCGAAAAGTGTAATATAAACCTTACAAAAATATATAAAGCCATGTAAATTTTATGAGGAAAAGCCAAACTGTTAAAATCAGAATATGTGAATTTACTATTTTTCACCACATTCCGCTTCCTCATAAAATTCGCCTGGCTTTGTATACTTATTCTAAAGTTAATATTACACTTTTAGCTTACATATTCTGAATTTTTTTTCAACGGTAAACCTTTACTGTATATGATTTGTTCATTTTTGTTATTTTATTGAGGTATATACTAATATTTTCCAAATCTATTTTATTTTCCAAGACTAACGAGATAAAATTCAAAGAATTATCCACTTTTCTAAGCCTTGAGATGATACTAAGTCCAAAGAAAAAAAAAGTGTGTGTATCATCTGTCCTTAACATGCCGTTAATAAAATCGTCAATTTTTTCAACTTAGAAAATCGCGCGTTTTTCTAAAAAAAGAAAAAAAGAAAAGAAGAAAGCATTGTTCCAATGTGCGACACATATACTAGTCTTGCTTTCCCTCTAAATGCACTCTTCTAAATTTACCATGCACTGCAAAACAAAGTAAACACAATACAAGAGACCCATGGGCCACATCGCTCACGTGACCATTTTGAACCCCATATTGTGGCCCCTCTCTATCCCCGAGGTCTTGTTTTGAAAAAAAAAGATCATTCCCAACATGAGGATGCTTACATTTCAATATGACTAAATATTAGCTTTTCTGTTCTTGAGATTTTCCCCTATATATTCTATGTAAAATTTGACCCCCCCCCCCCTTGTTGCCCCATCCAATCCTCGGGGATCATGATTGTGACAAACCTGAGTCTTAACCATCTGAGGATGCTTCCATATAAAAATCATTAAACATGGCTTTGCTGTCCTTGAGAAAAAAGATTTTAAAGTTTTTTTCTTATATATTTCTATGTAAAAATTAAATTGACCATTATATGGTCCCACTCTACCCCCGGGGGTCTTGATTTGAGAAAAATTTAATTTACATTGTCCAAGGATGCTTCCAAATAAATATCACCAATCATGTCTTTGCTGTTTTATTTTTTTTTAGCTAACTTGAGAAGACTTTTAATTCACCATTTTCACTATTTCCTTAGTTGTCTCCACTTGGAAGATGGCTTGGTCCTTCATTTGAAACCCCTTTACCAATCAATACTCTGTGCCAAATTTGGTTCAATTTGGCCTTGTGCATGGTTCTTGAGAAAAAGTTGAAAATGTTAAAAGTTTATGACAACAACACCATGCAACGACAGACAAAGGACAAAAAACTACGAACGATAGTATTGTTCTCCCGCCTACCTTTGAGTTAATTCTCAAAAGATAACATATTCGAATGATTTTCAGAATTTTTTAGATATTTATATGAATTTACATAAAACGTTACTTATTTGGGATACCAAAGAGTGATAACTCTATAATTTTGGTAAAACTTGTTTTTCACCATAGAAATCAACGGAAAATATTTTTAAAACATCTCCCCCTACCCCCCCCCCCCCCCCCCCCCCCCCGTGAAACAAAAATACCTTTTAACAGGTATTATGGACTGTCATTTTACAAATTTATGCCAAAGTTTATTGTGTTTCATGGGGGGGGGGCATACCGGGTTTGTTTATAGACAGAAAAAAAAATTCAAATTTTTCATCAATTTTAAAGTTATTTACAACTAAATAATTGTATTTTATTAATTTATTTATGTTTTATTTATTTTCGTTACACATAAGAAAAGATATAAGATACATTTTTTTTCATATTTAAGACTATTTCAAAATGTGGTGATTCTTGAAAGTTTGATTTCACTAGAAAATATCGTCTACCCCCCTTTTTTCAAGAGCTAGAATTAATGATAATTTACTGTCTTGCGCTGGAATTAAAATGATTAATCAACTACCATTGAACTGTTCTTTGCCATTAATATTGAATTTAATGGGTACAAAATGTAGGCGGGAATCAAGAGTTAGAGTTCGTAGTTCTTTTGATCAGAAAAGCTCGCTAATAAAATGACACCAAATCGAGACTGTATTCACCTATAATGTTAAATATCCCTTTTGTTTTATTAACAGATGACCTCCATTCCATCCTGAAACCTATATTTTCTTTGACCTTCTGTTTGAAAAAGAGGTGCGCATCCTTAGTTCTTGCTCCCATTTCTGGTTTACACGTCACGTTCACAACTTTGGCACGGTATAAGCTCTGGACACTGCCAACAATATCAACAGGGCTCCTATTAGCTGCAAACAGAATATGACAGTTTTTCTTTCTTATTTTCCACTTTTCAATCTTGTGATTTGTCTTGAGATCATGATTAATATTACTGCTTGTGTATATAATATGGCTTTACTCAGAATCGCTTTGGTACGGAAATACATGTACAAGTATGGTTGTTTCAACTGCGTACAATGTAATTAATTCATTCTATAAGTACTAGTTTTATCTTCAAAAGTCCACATTATTTTATTAGTGAAAAGAATAAGAGAACAACAATTAAATCTCTGACTAGTGAGTATACACCTATATAGAGTACAACAGACCAATCTCTGACTAATGAGTATACACCTATATAGAGTACAACAGTATACACCTGTATAGAAAATAACGGTCCAATCTCTGACTAAAGATACACCTGTATAGAAAATAACAATCTCTGACTAATGAATATACACCTGTTTAGAGAACAACAGTCCAATCTCTGACTTATGAGTTTACACCTGTATATACTACAACAATCCAAGCTCTGACTAATGAATATACACCTGTATACAGTACTCCAATCTCTGCCTTATGATATACAGCTTGATAGATTATAACAGTCTTATCTCTGACTAATGTTATTGTGGTAAATTTGAATACATGGAGTACAATCTCTATGTTGAGACATATTATCAGGAAGAATAAGTTCAAAAAGTATTTATCCTGTGTTAGAAATTATCAGACCATGATTAAATTCGAACTTAATTGACCCGTGTTTTTTAGTATACCTGCAAATACAAATTAAACCTAAAACACTCATTCCTGCAGATCTAGAGAGCGGAAACTTTAAATGTCATTTTTTTCAAAGTTCAAGAGGGATAACTCTGTCAAAAATCATTGTACCAATTTTGAACGTGACCTGTATGATTTGATAAAATACTTGCACATGCAATTTAAATCTTATAACTGTATACCTGGTAATACATACATTCCTACAAAAGTATAAAGAGTGGAAACTTAAAATAAAGTTCAAGAGGGATAACTCTGTCAAAAATCATCATGCCATAGCCGTATTCCCCATTTTCAAAAGGTGAGTTATTTCTGAAGGGAACTCTTTTATGAGTTTAATACGCATGCGCTATAAATAAAGTCAATTCCGCGGGGACGTTCTTGATGTAAACATGTTCATGGTGTATGCCTCTGTCATATGGAAAAATGTTATTGTGTTTGTGAATAAATCTTGATTCGTATTTTTTTACCCATGTCTCTTTCTGGATTTGTATTAATCTGCGTTGTACTATAATAAGGTGCTGTGTGACCCCCCCCCCCCCCTTTACAAAAAAAAGAAAAGAAACAAATTACTGATAAAATGCTGATACATATTCGGAAAGGCCTATTTAAAAAAAAAAACAAACAAACAATAGCTAATTTTCGGTAGTGGATGTTCTGCAGACGGATCATTATTATTTACAAAATGTGCAGAAAAATTAAAGAATTTTAAGTTATAAAGTTTTTACGAATTAATCTAGCCTGGTGCAGCCATATTTTCTTTTCTGCATCTCTAGGAATTTTTGAAGACTGATGACATGTCTGAAATTGCTGCATATACAGCAGTAGTTCGTCTTCCGCGAATTCCAAGAAACTGCGTTTTGCTAGATTGTATGTCATAACATAGAACTTTTACTTAAAGAACACATTTTGTGACAATTAAAGGCCTATTTCATTTGAATTAACCGTGTTTCTAGAATTTTTTATTTGTAAAATAATTGATTCACTATTTAGTATTAAAACTTTGAATGGAATTCTAAATGAATAATTTAATCTCATGTGCTCATGTAACGAAGAAAGACTAATTAAAATAGCATCGACCTGAATTCATGTTACATATGTCGCATAAAGTCTGAGCTGCATTTAATCAAAGTTTTAGTGTAGGATCTAAGCATATGTACATGTATATTCCCGAGTAAAATACACATTTTGTTTTAAATAGATCAGAGAATTGAGAGCAGAAAAACGAAATTGAAAAAATAATTTCCTAGCGTATTTCTCGTTAATTAACCGAAAACAATCTTTTCTCAAGTGTTATTTATTTTTTTAAAATCCTTTCAGTGTAAGTACATGTATTTATTTTTATAAGTTATTCTTTAAAGTGTGTAAAGAGAGAGAGAGAGAGAGAGAGAGAGAGAGAGAGAGAGAGAGAGAGAGAGAGAGAGAGAGAGAGAGACTCCGTGTAACTGACATACATGTACATCTGTGAAAAAAATATATGACCCTAATTTTATTGAATTCACAATTATTCTAATAATTTTTAATTTTCACAACTATGGTTCATATTCAACTGTTCAACCCATTTACATATTCTTGTATAACTGTATTTAGCACAACCCCCACTTTTTTCCAATATACTTTTTCTATTGAAAATGTTCATTGATAGACAAGTTGCCACCCCCCCCCCCCCCCCCACACACACACACAGTTTATACTACAAAAGTATATAAGGGAAATGTAGTATTGGAAACTGGTACTGGAATAAAGTTTTTCAACATTGGGCAAGGTTTATCTTTGTTTGCCAACTTTTCCAGGTAAGATAAAAATATTTCTTTGGCTACCCCCCCCCTTTTAAAGATGATGCTAGCTACGTGCCTGGCTATTCGTATAGTTTTCTAGAAAGGGGGGGGGGGGGCTGACAGACCCTTTATAAAATAATTTATTATCTAAAAAATGCAAACCGTTTCCTTCTTTTGAAATTTTTAAATACAACGTGTAAGTTGATCACTATTTTGTGGATTATCTTGTAGTCCGCGGAAAAGTGATTCTGTGTGGTAAAAATTCTGTGTGGTAAAAAAAAAAAAATCCTTCACATTGTAGTCAATTTTGTACCAGTTTAGTTTAAAAGGTTTTTACCATTCAAAATGGCTTATGGAAATTAACGAGATTTTACATGATTGTAATTTGGACCTAATGTGGAATGCTCATTATGTTGATAAATCATGCAAAATTGGTGCGTTAGTTAAGAATACATTTAAAATTAATTTTATCCAGGACTGGAATGTAAATGTATTAAATTCTCCAAAATGCCTCCACTATAGAATGTATAAGTGTAATTTTGGTTTTGAAAATTATCTAAACATGTTACCAAATGATCTTAGATTATATTTAAGTAAATTTTGTTGTGTCAGTCATAACTTGCAAATCGAAGCTGGTATATTTTTTTAGTATTGATAGATCTGAGAGACATTGTAACCTCTGCAATAACAATGAACTTGGTGACGAGTTTCATTATATATTCAAGTGTCCTTTTTTAAGAATGAAAGACAGAACTTTATACCTAAAAATATTTACATGAACCCAAACACAATATCTTTTTATGATTTGATGAATACTTCTGATATATATGAACTAATAGGTTTAGCTAAGTTTTGTAAAACTGTTCTTAGAACATTTAATACCTGAACTTCCTACGATGTAAACTTTATTTCTTTATTTTTGTACATCCATCAGTACTGTCCATATCAAAGATCTTTTTCTTGTTCATCATGTTAACTAGTTACTGTTCACATGTTTACTTGTTCATTTGTTAAATTATTGTTGTACTAACATATCCCATGTGGGGGCTTTAGTGAAATAAAAAGTTTCAAAGTTTCAATTTTCTAGAGCTTGACCTGCGAATTATATCCCAAATTTGAGTTGAATGTGTGAAACTGTTGCCAAAATGAATTGAAAGTCAATCATGAAGGAATGACAGAATGACCGAATGATGGAACTGTCAAATTACCCTAAATGTTCCAGGCCATTTTATTGTGGGGACTAAAAAGGGGAAATGCAATGATAATAATAGCGCTTTTTTCCACAAACCTGTAATTGACGTTGCACTTTCGTATTTTTCAAATTCTGTGTCGTATAAAGTAAGTTTTTTCTTTCCTTTGTTCATCTGAAATAGAGAAAAATGACATAAACATACGGCTATCCACAATTAATCTTCTACTTACTCTTCCAACTATGGGTAATAAATTATTACCCATAGTTGGAAGAGTAAGTAGAAGATTATTACTAATAATTTCTAATAATTATTAAATATTAATAAAAAAAAATTATCTTTGTTTGATCTTTACAGATTTTTACAACGTTGGCTGGTGGCGCCCCCCTACCAAACTGTTTTATATGCTGCAGACCTGCAGATAGTCCGCTGCAAGTTTGCAGCAAGTAAAATTGTTCGCAGGAAGAAAACTTTCTTATTTGTAGATGATTGTCGCTAGCTGCGATCTTGTAGTAAACATTGCAGCGATTGCTACAAGCTTGCAGCAAATTTGCAGGAACTCAACATGTTTGCAGAAGCATTGCAAGAAACATACACGCCAATCTGAACATTGTTCTAAGCAAGTGTACCGGAAACTTTATATTTCTCGAATAGAGAGTTGCAGGAACAGTAAACAAGTCAAATTAAATAAACCAATTAAATGCAGAGTGTACTGGGCCAACACAGAATTCGCCATTTTGAATTATGTTTGAAATTGGAAAATTATTTTTCTAAAGATGTTTCAGTATTTTTAAAATATAAATACCAATTTGAATGATAAAAAAGGCATAACCTGGATATAGGTTTACATCATATTTTTTGTGAGCTAAACTTGTTTGAAAAGCGATAGCGGATTTGGAACATCTAATTTTAATTACATTGTACTGTACACAACATCTTATTCGTTAGCTCTGATTTGTTTTATTTTTACATGTACATGATGTACGAAACTACATTTTCTTAATTAAGGTAGGATTCTTCTCATATTTCTAATATTTAAAAAATTAATGAAATTTTCACAGAACCAAGAAGACAGTTTTGGTAAGTGATAATATCAGTGAAATTAAATTTGACCATTTTATATTAGAGGCAAGGTCAGGTCAAGGTCATTATCTTTTTCCTTTACATTAAGAATAATAAAAAATAACTGTTGCCAATCATGTGATACCTACTTTTATTTCAAAAGTTTAATGATTGTTCTTTTTGCATACTATATCGGGTCTATAGCATGATATTACCAAATTTACATAAATAATTTAATTTAACTGGATATTGGCTAATCCGAATTTTCTCTGTTTTCTCAATTTTTTTTAGGATATATTAGTTATTTTCATATGCTTCCCATATTTAACTTTTTATTATTTTCACATATTATAAAGTTGTCTTATAAATGTACAAAATGATACAAAACCAAAAGTTTTGATTGTTTACTAAGAGATAAAAAAAATACTTATGGATTTTTGGCTCAAATCTGCACTTTGATAGGAAGCGTTTAAAAGCTAATAAATTTCTAGTTTGTTTGAAAAATCATATTTATTTGATATACATGTATTTTGAAAGTTTAGTCCCTCATTATCAATCTAACTTACATTTGAAAATTTCTCCAAGACTTCGATTGTGTAAAAATTATAACAAAATTCATTGTTCTATTATAATTTTGAGAGGCAGAAACAAATATTTTCATACGCCACCATTCCGGCAAAAATATAGTCCCTGCTAGTTTTCAAGCGCAGTTTACCAAAAAATGAAAAAAAATGAATTCTATTTAAAGTTGTACAATTGTGACGAGGAAAGAAAAAATATGGTCTTTTAAATTTCTTGCACCTCAATATGTAAGACATATATTATAAGCAAATATACTTTGAATGTTTCATCTAGTCAGAAACCAGAGAAGAATCCTACCTTAAGTAACTAATGAAGTTGCTTGGTAAAATCTAAATCTATTTATCAATTTCAAAAAAAAATTAAAAGCCATTAATTTAATTAAGTCGCACAGTCGTTATTAAAATTATCTGTAAAATCCACGGCATACTCGCTACATTACTAGCAAGTATGCGAGCGGATCTAACATCTCATCTAATCTTAATTAGATTGGGGTGGGGAGGGAGTCCTATACAACATGCTTAAAATTCAACAAATATTTTAACAGTGTTAATAGCCATTCTCTGTAACCATTTAAACTTCGTTGCCACGCATGGT
>NW_026929156.1:0-37587 GCF_032062105.1 Saccostrea cuccullata | reverse complement strand
GAAACTAGATTTCGTTTCCAGATAAATCAAGGTATTGTAAGGTCTTATAAGTCGAAATCTTAAAATCTATAGTGCAAAGCGTATTATCTGCCAGTACTAAATCCCTTATGTTTCGAAGTCCTTTAAAAACTTGATTTGGCAGATGTGTAATTCTATTTGCTCTATACAGAACACTTTTACAATACCTACTAGTCATGGTAGCGATGTGATGGAGTGCTCACTTTGTGACCGATAGGTTTGAATTCGATTTTTGTTTTAATTGCCAAGATGTGTTTATAACACAGAAAATGAGAAATATAAAGGTGATAGCTCTTTCTTTGTCAAACCATCGGCGTTAAACATGAAAGTTAAAGTCTTTCGGATATGACCCTCAAAATGACTTTTCCTTGTCCCGATAGACACAGGGAAGATAACGAATCCTTACTATACATGTAGAATGGTCCTTAGAGCTGACTATATTTTTTTTTTTGGAATTTCTTCACTATTATTTAATAATGTCTCATATGAATGAAATTAACTTAAAAGGGGCAACATGCAAACAAACATTCACTTTCTTTGTTCGGTGACATTGTCTTTATACATGAAATGAATCTGTGGTCATGAAACCTTTTTTAAACAAGAATGAAACCACTTTGGAATGAATTCAAATTAAGGTTTGGAAGTTCGAGCGTAAATATAGATGGTGACAGGTAAACAGCCGGTCGGATGTGTACTATGACAAATACTTCAAATAAATATAGCTGTAATAATATTTAAAAAGAAAGTCTTTAAATCTTAATATAGGTATTTATGTTAAAAAATTTTAATGTAAAGTCTGATCAATTAAAATTTGTAATATACAAACTCACCAAAATAAACAGTGTTAAGACTATTCCCACAAAATGTTTCCTCCCTTTTATATTTCCTGTGAAAATGACAACTTCATATCAGTTTTCAATTATATTGGCATTTCTCAATGTCAAGACAAATGTTTCAAATTTATATGTGGTGATTACATGAATCGAGTTTAGAAATAAAAATCTTCCGAATCAAGAGAGACACTTTATAGAAAACTAAGAGAGTGAAAAATCGGGTTAACTACTCGGGATTTAAAAACATGAAAAAAGTATGAATTTATACTTCCTTATTCTGCATGCATTTTTAATGTTTTGTGAACACATTATTCATACACTAAACACACATTCACATGAAAGCATTCAATGAAAGGTAACGTTGCCGCAAATAAGGTTTGATAGCAAGAGTGAATCATAATGTTTACATTGATTAATTGGGTGAGAAGTTTATGTTCCTCGATTTTATCGTTTAAAAATATATTGATAGGCATAAAATGAGTGAAACGTGTTTTTTTTGCATGTTGCTATTTGAGAAAATGTAAGCCGTATCATTGGATGAAACCATATTAGCCGAGGTTTTGTGTCGAAGTGGGTGCTTTGAGCATTGAAATAAAAGTAGCATACCGGATTGAAAGAGGTATAATCAAATCTTTTAATGTTGATCCAATATATGTAGCCAATCAGAGTATACATTTTTAAATAATAATTAATAATGATTGGATTTATATAGCGCTTTTCTAGCATATATGCTACTCAAAGCGCTTTACAGTCATTATTACCCCAGCAGACGTTAACAATCCAAAATCTTTCTCAGTGCAAGCTGCCGTTATCAGCGCTAGAACTAGATTCGACCTCACAACCTTTCTGTTTGGAGTCCGGCACCTTAAACACTACATTTCAGCAAACCAAATATTTAGAATTTTTAATCAATCAGTTTGAATGGAGCAGATGCAAGTATAAAGACGGGCAACGATTATTTCATCTGCTTTTGGTGTAACTCATTCTTGGAGTTAGATAATTTGGGCTTGGTTTCTGAGCTGTGTCCGGAAACAACAGAATTGTTAGTTAGAACACTTAGCAGAGGGACCTAGTTTTGAAGTGTCTTTGTGACGTTGTGTGGTTTAATACAGTGTCCTGGCGACTAGCTGTGGTCTTTTGGTGACTTACAATTGAAAAAAGGTGTCTCTGTGGCCCTTTTTGGCGTGTTTTAGGTAGTTGCAGGCTGTGTCGGGAAACAAGCACTGTTTTATCTTAAACTGAATCTTTTCTAAATAGATTTGACAACTATAAATACATAAGTATTCTAGTAAATTAGCCTGATTATTCATTTTGTTACGATTGTCTTAATAAAGTTTGTCTATGCAGAACTTCCCCTTCCTCTCCCCATTCAGTCACCCCTTTATTATGCCCTTTTTCCAAAAAAGGGGGGAAAAAAGAGCTTTTATGTGATAACTGAATAGCATGATTTAAAAGTGTGATAATCAAATCGACAGCTTTATTCGTGAAATATATAATAAATGTAGTCCACTATTTCAATCAAGTACTACATGTACTATAAAGTACTAAAACTTCTGTACGCAAACAATACACGAGTTTAAACCAAGATTATGCATATCTTGTTGATTGCATATCTTGTTGAAATTACAAAATAGATGCATTCATATTTTATCACAAATTAATATGCCAATTCAAGGTTATGACACACAAAACAAAATTCAATGAAACTTCCTTTCAAATTCGTTGTGTGAATAAATTGCAATTCGGATTTTATAATTTTTTGGTCCTTATTCATGTTATTTAAGCATATTTACCTTGATCGTCTAAATAATGCACGGCCGTCTGCATTGAGGCGTTGCAGAGCAATCTTCCTGGATTTACGGAGCAGGAAGTTAGAATTTACGTCGCTAACTCGAAAACAAGACATTCGGATGTGACTTTTTTAGGGTGTCAGATAAAGAAAGGCCATGCAACCTTTTAAAATTTCTTACGCAGCTAACAACTGCTACTTGCTCTTCAAAGAGCTAAATATTTATATATTCACGGTAAGTTTTAAAATTGAAATGGTACACACGAAAATGCTGACTGTTCTTTCCTTCTTTTACAATTCTAATTAAATTGAAATTAAATTTTCAATGACATGCAGTTGGTCACATGATCAGACTTTCTTGCTTATGGGAAGCAAACTGCACGAGCCAGTTAGAAAGTTCAGATTGTGACGTCAGGTGACGTCGTAGACCTACATTATGTTGCATTTCGATAACAAAGTCTAAATTAAAAAAAAATGAAAATATAAATATACATAAGAAATATACATTAAGTAGGTACGTAATCAAATTAACTATAAAGTTATTCAAGTTAACTCAAAGTTATAGAATTTGATTACCTGACCTACTCATGTCATTTCGAGAATGAAACTCTTAAATAGATATTTTATTTGTTAATTTATTTTTGCTGAAGGTAAAAAAAGAAACCACAAAGCAAATTTTAGTTTCATTGGTTTTACATTGTTTCGG
This sequence comes from Saccostrea cuccullata, assembly GCF_032062105.1. Taxonomy (NCBI): domain Eukaryota; kingdom Metazoa; phylum Mollusca; class Bivalvia; order Ostreida; family Ostreidae; genus Saccostrea; species Saccostrea cuccullata. The sequence continues at coordinate 34,241 of NW_026929156.1, read as the reverse complement.
TCAGTAAATACACGTTTTTTACTGAATGGTTTAGGAAATACATGAAATTTCTGGTTTCACATATTTATTGTAACATATAAATATCGGATTCAGGGGCAATTTATTCTTTGCTTGTCAACAATAGTTTATCCAAACTCCGCAGGTAAACTTCGAGAAACGAAGATGTTCCCTTGTTACGACGAAACATTCTCATTTCAGAGTAATTAGTCTATGATTTATATGGTAAGTGGACATGTCTTAAGAGATACGCTTTACAAGGATAGATTGTCAACTGCTTCACCAACAGCTTTTTCTGGTCATGAAGCACATATTTTGGTTTCTCGGCTCCAGAATTTTTTCACTGTGTATACCGAATCGGAGTACACGGCCCGTAACACTATGTAGGATCCATTCCAATGAATCTGAATTTTAGAACATCTTCCTTTGGTCCTTGACTTTTGTGCGATCCACACTTATTGTCCTGAGGTATATTGAATCTCTTTTTATTCGGTGTCATGTTTTTGTTTCTGGTTTTCGTTTGCTAGTATCATTTTTCCTTTTGCTTCTTTATGGATATCCTCTAATTTGTTATCATATCATCGACAAAACAAAAGTTGCTTTCATGACACTTTTCTATTAGATTGTGACCATACACAAGGTCGCCAGACAGTTTTAACTCTATATCAAAATTAAGTCTTGTTGAATTGTATGATGAATCAAAATTTCGTGAATTTCGCAAGCATGTTAAAATTATTTTGGGTTGGACATATTTACTTGACTATCATGTCCTCCAGTGTTCTGTGGAATCATTCTACTAAGCCATCTCTCTGGATTGAATGGTGTTGTTTCTGTTTACTCCATTTGCAACATCTTACACAAAGCTTGAAACAACATGGACTCAAACTGTCTGCCTTAGTCAATATGAACCTTGAGTAGAACTCCCCTTCTTGAAAAAAAATTCATGAACAAAACTTTTTTCAATTATAATTACCTCTTGATTTTTGACTGGATATGCTTCTATCTCAAAGTATCTCTGATGTAACCGATAATAATTACGACGTACTAAATACCTTTCTCAGGCCGTGATAAAGGACTAAGGATGTCATGAGTAATGGTCAAAAAGATTGTTAAAACAGAGCAGCATACGACTAGAAATATGTCTGATACACTAAAAGTCATTTTTTCTGATTTGAAATATTCCAAGTAGAATAAAGGGTTTTCAAATTGGAAAATGAAAAATATGTTGTAAATGCAAACCTTACCTCTATTTTGTAAGATATTGAATGTCTTTTAAATAAAAAAAAATATGCTTTTCATTTTTCCCATTCAGAAATTATATCCCAACCTACAATATTTTTTTTATATTATTACCTCTAAAAACACAGGGATTCGTAACGACTTATTTTTCTTCTTTCTATTTGCCGGGGCTACAAGTACCCCTACACTATAAAATACACAAATCAAAGCGTAGAATTTTCGCAATTTCATATAGGCTTTATTTATATAGGCGCTATTTTTATGATTTGTTGTAAATATTCAATTTGTGTTTAATTTTTTTTTTAAATCATTCAAATCACTTAGAAATTTTTTCCTTGATTTAGTGAGAAAATTGATTTTTAATTTATAAATCTACTTGGTATTTGATCCATTTAGACGAAGATCAAGGTGACCAAACTCCGAAAAAAAGAAATTCTACAACTAATATTATGGAGTATCTGCAGACAAAATCCAACCAAGAAAGCGAATATAAGAAAGAGGAACTTAAACTGAGAGGAGAAGAACTTAAACTTCAGAGGGGAAGATTTGAATTAGAAAGAGAAGAAAGAAGGGAAAGAGTAGAGACTGAAAAAAAGGAAAAGGCTCTAATGTTGCAGCTTCTCCAGAAAGCTTTGAATCAGAAATAAATTTTGTGTATTGCAAATTTCAAATTTTAATCTATAAATATCAAAATTGAAAAACATGATAAATAAATATCAATAAAAATTAAATCATGTTTAAAGTTTGTTTTGTACATTTTTCTTTACTCTGCGTCTTAAATTTGAATGAAAATATTTTAGAACAGCCAATGATGTAAATATTCTTCAAGGGAGGGTGGATGCAGCCCGAAAAACGACCCAGTTTCGCTCCCATACAAACATGAATGACAATTGGTTAGTAAGGCAGCGACTTTATAGTATTTTCCAACAGGCTGAAGATAGAGTTTGTGGTTTTTCTTGTAATCAAGAAAAGCGAACAGGGTCAACAGTTTCCCAAATCCCCAGTTCCACACTAGTTAATTCTTGCAGCTGACATGCGCCTGTTAAAACGCTCTTGGTTAGCAGATAGAAAAGCACCTTTGAAGGGTGGTACAATAAATGGCGTTAAGGGATATGCTGGATCCTCAAAAACACAATAGGCCTCACTGTTGGGCGTTGTCATATTCCTCTGCATTTCGATTTCCACACCACTCTCTCTCAGCAAACCGGCATCGTGTCGTCTCCCTTCCACTTGACCATAAAAGTGCGCAATTATTCCATTAGGGGCCATGATACTTTGGAATTTCAAGCCATGCATTCGTTTATGGCCATTGTAAACAATTCTCTGGTTGTGCGCTGGACGACATATTGGTCGAACGGTACCATCGATGAAACCCCAGCCGTTTTCCAGAGGAGCATTTTTATCCCGAATAGCGGTAGCCATGGCTTGAAGCTCACCATGTGACAACCAGGGTCTGTCCAGTGTATCGAGAAGAAAGGCATAATTGTCGTATATGAAGTCAAGTGCTGTATTAAATATGTTTGAAACCTCATATTTTGTTCTACCAAATAGCGGGGATAAGTCCTCGAGACGATAAGAATATGCAAGACGCCTGATTACAACGGATAACCCCTCCATTCCACTGCACACTGTGCGATTCGCACACCGAAAAACCTCTGGGACTCCCATAACACGTCTGATCTCATTCAATCCTGCTTTATCAAAGCGAAATAAATGCTTACAATGTTGGTCTGAAATTTCCTCTAATTGAAGTACAGATTCATATTTACTGGATTTTGTTTCCAGAAGTAATAAGTCATCATTTTCCGAAATTGCGGCCAACAACTTTAAATTTAGAGCCATTTTCAAAAGATTGTAAAATCAAAGCTTATAAGCTAACAAATGTTTATTATTATCCAATGAAAAAAACTTTTACATTAAAAAATTTTCACGTACACGTACACGTTTTAATTGCTAAACAACAAAAGTAATAACAACTTGTACGTGTAACTCGAACTTGTAATTCACACGTACGAGTACGCGTACACTTTGGTTTGCTAAACCTCTCTAATGTGAAATATTTCATAAAAGATCCAATGATATAAATTACAAAAAAACAACAACAAAGAGTCGTTGTATTGTCCTGCGATACTTAGTGTTAAAAGCATCAATAAGTGTTTAAATGAACATTTCAAATACAGAAAAGAGTATTTGACATTTATAGTGCTTGTAGAATGCTTGCATTGATGCAGTACTTGCATTGATATTTTATCTTCATAGAAATTAATTGATCAATGTTGAAAATGTTAAGGATTAGTACATAAAATTATGTCGCAATATTAGAAATTCAAAAGGTCAATGCATTTAAGGGAAAATGAAATTATACTTAGAACTTCATATGGTTTTATGAAACCTATATTGGCAAATATTATGAAGATAGAGTAATATAGAATTCTCATTCAGACATGATTTTGAAAGATGGATTTAATAAATATGAAGATGATGCACATTGATCTCTCCCTTAAAATAATACAAGACGCATATGGAGATAACGAACAGTATTCAATATCAAAGTTGCATCCCATGCTGACCGGTCACATTCGCCGTGTGTTCCTTGTCATGATCAGGAAATAATGGAAAAATCCGTCTTCAATTAAGTGTATAAATATTGAACTAACAAGTGTGAAAAACGTCAGTCAGCATGTGTCTCAGTGATAAATTGTATTGGCTGATTAACGGTCATTGTATCGACCATAGAATTTACTAAATGATGACTTTAAACGAGACTGCTGATATTCTTGTTTCATCAACTTGCGTGTCAGTAGTTTACCTCGTTTTAGAATTTGTTCATACGTAGAGCATGCTCTAGCGTATCGAATCAACTGAGATATATATACTCCGAATACAGGTGATGAAGATATATTAATGTATAAGTAAGGGAAGTTGACGATAGAAAAGTTAAAGTCATCACGTTTATCATATAGCTTGGTTGTTAGACTACCATTAACGTCTTTTTAAAGTAAAATATCGAAGTATGAAACAGATGTGTCAGACTCTGCGGTATAAACAATAAAGATAAAACAGGGCATCAATCACACTGACCCCCCCCCCCTCCCCCGATTTTTGAAGTGGAATCAGATGCCGAGGAGAAAACATTAATTTTCTTGTCGATTTGTAACACCCGCTTTAGATCTACGTATTGTTCAGTTAGAATCAATATTCCGCAGACGAATCCTATAAGAAACAACAGGCTTAAGTGTTGATATGAAACATATGTATACATTTGAGTAATAATTTGACTCAGTGATAGATCTAGATTATATATGCGAACAAGGTGAGTATAACAACTGCAGATTTAACGGAAGCTTTTTTTCAGCAGGGCTGTTCAAGTCCTTCTAAAATCAACTAATTTGTAAAAAATTGTCTTTATGTTGAAAACTAATCCAATTAGAGACATATTATTGAGTATTGAATACATTTTGGGATATTAAACAAAATACCATACAAGTGGAAATTTCAGCAATTCGCAAAATTAGCGATATATCCTAATAAGTAAGGAGTTATTTTAACAGTTTTGTATTGTGAAGAAAGACACTCATGTATAACAACAGATACGAAATAAAGTATTACTGTTTATTTTTTATATATATTTTTTATTATATCCAACTAATTCCGGATAAGAGAGTGTCTCCACTATAAGTACCAAATTAAAGAATGAAAGAAATTTTATAAAGTTTTACCTGTTGACTATTATATTAAATTCAATGATGTACATGTATTAAAGCAATGCTTCAATTATTTATAATCATTGATGCTGTTTGAGACTTACGCTACCTGATGCCTTGGTAATAGCAATTGAACATTAAATCTTAACAGACTTATATATTCCTAAACATGTGCTTAAGGTAAAGATCCATACCATGCTATAGAAATAATGGACCTACAGATTTTGTTGAAACTTTTCATAATCTTAACTGAGTATTTGTCCTTTCCAGATCAGTGTAAATTTTGGGGTCAACCGGGCCTCCTTTTGAAAGGATTGTTACTAAAAATAGAAATTGTCTCGTGAAATTACGGAAATGCAGTAATTAAGATATTTATGCTAGCTTTCTAAAATTAAAAGCAAAAGAATTTTTTTAACATATGAATTATAGAGAAAATATGCTTGTTTAACGGTTTTATTATTTTTTTAATCTGCTGATCCACCAAATATTACTTTCTAGGGCGAATTAAACATATTTAGCTCAAAATTATAAAGTTCATTACTAGTAAAAATAAATTGCTGCTTGATATTTTAACTACAGATTTCTTTTAAAAATTGACACGTTATTTTACAATAGTCTCTCCCTTATATGGCATAAAAATTAAGTGGGGCAGCGGGCATCAAACAAGAAAATTTCACATTTTTATACCAAATTTGCTGAAAAATGATTATTTGATAAATCTTTTTAACACCTATACTTTTATGATTTGGGTGCAAAAATCGCATGAAATATTTGAAACTATCGTTAATAGAACATTAATAAGTATGGTTTGAATTATAAGTTGAATATTTAATGCAGAGACGGCCAAGAATTCGTTTTCACGAGTCACAAGCATTATAGTAATCGGGTTCAATCTTCGGAATATTCTATATAACGGTTAATGCGCATGTGTGACGTTGTGACGGAAGTGAAAGAAGAAAATACTTTCTTTTTCAACATTGGTCGTTTGGATGCGATTTATTTGATTAAAAAATGAGAGAAGTGGCACATTTTGCTACTTTTTGTGTCTATGTAATACATTTTTCGCTATTCATAGATACAAATAAGTGGTTTGTTTGCCACATCTTTTTAACGTCTGGTTTTTGACCACCACTGATCACAGAAAAAAGCTCGGGTCTGTCTAAGTAAGTTGCAACGTTGTTTATCATGTTTTTATCCATGTACAAATAGATAAAATCTATGTAAGCGGAGATGAATATGTTCAGTGTTTCCACTTTGTAATGTCTGATCGAGGTTTTCCGTACATAACTCAAATTCGTTTAATAAAATCAAAACACAAAGCTCCATAGTTGATGACTATAGAATTGCATTCAGACTGAGAGCATCATTACTAAAACTATGTCATTTAATTAGTAAAGTATGAACACATTCTACGGTGACATGTTTGAGTAATCTTATATGCCCATCTGTCTAAATTCACTCAACATGCTCAGACAAACCCTTACTTTCATATACTGTGAGATGCGAGACACAAGCTTCTTAATACATGTATGAATATTATGGTGCTACATGTATTATTGAAAATGTGAATCAATACTAGAAAATTATTGAAAATGAGAAAGAAATGTAACATTTATTCTATACATAAGTATGTGGTTACTGTTTATGTATCTTTAAAATCAATAAGGTTATAAAATGAATTATCTGAAAGAGTTCATAATTAAAAGGGTTAAGTAAGTCAAATAAAAAAATTATTTGTTTGATGTACTCTGTCCGACCTGTCAAAATCACCCTTACACAAATAATTTTTTTCAGCACTTATTAATTTCATTCTCGTTTCCATAGTATAATTTCTATAGGATGCTTCTTGATTGAAATTTTCATGGTGGATCTAGGGGTGAGTGTGTGTTTTCCCCTAGACATGGCAGAGGTAGTAAATGTACATACTAAACCAAGCAGTACAGTTCTCTGTCATCCTTGGACTTTCAGTAAGACATGGTATTCTCGGCACTAGTGTCTTTCAAATGGCGAATAGATTTTGATTGGTTAAGAAATTAATAACATCAGGGACTTTAAATTGTTGTTGACAATGATGAGACAACTTAATCCCTGACTTCTTCCTCATATATGTAATCCTGTTATTTAAAATTGGCTACACTCCTTGACATTTGCCTGGATTTCAATCCTGGCCACATATATTTCAACAATGAATGAAAGCTGTGTAAATTTTATAGGCTAATTATATAACATCAAGAATACCACACCTTACTGAAAGTCCAAAGATAACAGTGAATTGTACTAAAAGTGACCTTGGACCCCTTCTTGGAAAAAAATGATCTATGTAAAATTGGTATGAAAAGTCACCAGTATAATGCTTTAAAAGTCAAGGCTCCCTGAGTAAATAGAATTTTCTATGTTGAAGTGATATTTTGATATGGATCCAGTGAGCATTTGTTCCATGAGTATTGACACAGATTCTTGAACCTGTTATTGTCTGAGCTGATGAACATCATTATAAGTACTGAATATTTAATTTGTATGTATAGTTGTATATTAAAGATAGCTGAGAAATGGTACATGCATTATGAACATGGTCTAGTTTTAAAAAAAAATCTTTCTGTTGCTCTGTGCCTAAGATAAAAACATTTAATCAGGACATCCAAGATGGTTCAATTTGGTTTGTACTGGAGTTTAGGCAGTTCAATTATACTTCTTCAAAATTGTTTTCTAACCAAATAAAAAAAATGAATTTTTATCATGCTACATGACACAGCATAAAATCCTAACTCATAAGTTTGGGAAAGACTCTTCATTTATTTGGGGGAAAATGGTTTGATATGAATTTTGCATGCTGGTCCAATACATTATCTGGCTTTTTGGAACTGTGTTGCACAATGCATATTGATGTTAAAATAGATAAATGTGTAGGTCACTGATGTATATATTATTAAGCTCAATAAGATATCAAAAACTATTTATGTAGGAAAAGAAAGATCTTATGATAATCACTGGGAAAGTTGTGCTGTTTTTTTCACAAGTATCTTGATAAACCAAGTTTAACATCAACAAAAAAAACTGATTAAATTGTCTCCCCTTTCACTGAAAGTGGGGATACTAAATTCGGTCTATGCATCTGTCCGTGTGTCTTTCTGTCTGTCTGTATACTTTCGAGAAGCCTTTGAGCTTTTGCATTGAAATTTTACACATCAACTCTCCGTGGCCATAGGGAGACCCTTATTGATTTCATGGTCAAAGGGTCAAGGTAATTATGCAATAAATTCTGTATATTTAAAAATTGATTGGTTTTTCAGAAACAAAACACTGTCATAACTTTAATGAGACATTATTAATAATTTTTCATTCAAATTAAAAGTCACAATCTTGACATAAATCCATGAAATCTAAATAGAAACTGGTTATCTTTGTTTTTAATGATTAATGCATGATTAAACCATGCACAAACAACTTAATTATATAATTATAACATTGCAAGCACTCGGCTTAACAATTTAAACACAGTTGAATTTGTCTGATAATTTTATCCTTTTCCTTATTCCTTTTTATATCACCCACTATGATCTCATATGCATTCCTATTTATCATCTTTTACATGTACATGTATTCCCTTCTTTGTTACTGTCATATTGTGGAATGAGATTTGTTGGTTTAAGTCCAACCACCATTATTACAGTTATACATAAAATTATGATCTAGAATAGTAAATAGTACATCATGGTACACTAGGAATCCACATCATCTTATTAGCTACTGATATCTATCGGTATACTATTCACGGGTGCTTGCAGACAGAAATACCCCCTTCCCCGCTCCCCATCTGATATAGACCTCAGGGTCTGTGCGGCATATATGCTTTTCTCATTTATTATCTTAATATGCATATTGTATATACCGTAGATGACACGTTTGTAATTTTATCATCAATTTGGAAATTGGCTTTAGCAAAATTACTATAACAAGAGGCCCAAAAGGTTCGAAAATGGTTATGTACGGTCTATGTACCTAGGCCTGTACAAGCATATAAGCAAACGTTAATGACTTTCGACAAGAGAACCATTTATTTGTTACTCTGTATTTTTTTCAACTAACAGACAATTCCTTTTTTCTATCATTCATGCAGACATGCGCCTGTTAAAACGCTCTTGGTTAGCAGATAGAAAGGCACCTTTAAAGGGTGGTACAATAAATGGCGTTAAGGGATATGCTGGATCCTCAAAAACACAATAGGCCTCATTGTTGGGCGTTGTCATATTCCTCTGCATTTCGATTTCCACACCACTCTCTCTCAGCAAACCGGCATCGTGTCGTCTCCCTTCCACTGGACCATAAAAGTGCGCAATTATTCCATTAGGGGCCATGATACTTTGGAATTTCAAGCCATGCACTCGTTTATGGCCATTGTAAACAATTCTCTGGTTGTGCGCTGGACGACATATTGGTCGAACGGTACCATCGATGAAACCCCAGCAGTTTTCCAGAGGAGCATTTTTATCCTGAATAGCGGTAGCCATGGCTTGAAGCTCACCATGTGACAACCAGGGTCTGTCCAGTGTATCGAGAAGAAAGGCATAATTGTCGTATATGAAGTCAAGTGCTGTATTAAATATGTTTGAAAGCTCATATTTTGTTCTACCAAATAGCGGGGATAAGTCCTCGAGACGATAAGAATATGCAAGACGCCTGATTACAACGGATAACCCCTCCATTCCACTGCACACTGTGCGATTCGCACACCGAAAAACCTCTGGGACTCCCATAACACGTCTGATCTCATTCAATCCTGCTTTATCAAAGCGAAATAAATGCTTACAATGTTGGTCTGAAATTTCCTCTAATTGAAGTACAGATTCATATTCACTGGATTTTGTTTCCAGAAGTAATAAGTCATCATTTTCCGAAATTGCGGCCAACAACTTTAAATTTAGAGCCATTTTCAAAAGATTGTAAAATCAAAGCTTATAAGCTAACAAATGTTTATTATTATCCAATGAAAAAAACCTTTACATTAAAAAATTTTCACGTACACGTTTTAATTGCTAAACAACAAAAGTAATAACAACTTGTACGTGTAACTCGAACTTGTAATTCACACGTACGAGTACGCGTACACGTTGGGTTGCTAAATCTCTCTAATGTCAAATATTTTATAAAAGATACAATGATATAAATTACAAAAAAAACCCAAGAGTCGTTGTATTGTCCTGCGATACTTAGTGTCAAAAGCATCAATTAGTGTTTAAATTAACATTTCAAATACAGAAAAGAGTATTTGACATTTATAGTGCTTGTAGAATGCTTGCATTGATGCAGTACTTGCATTGATATTTTATCTTCATAGAAATTAATTGATCAATGTTGAATCGAAAATGTTAAGGATTAGTACATAAAATTATGTCGCAATATTAGAAATTCAAAAGGTCAATGCATTTAAGGGAAAATGAAATTATACTTAGAACTTCATATGGTTTTATGAAACCTATATTGGCAAATATTATGAAGATAGAGTAATATAGAATTCTCATTCAGACATGATTTTGAAAGATGGATTTAATAAATATGAAGATGATGCACATTGATCTCTCCCTTAAAATAATACAAGACGCATATGGAGATAACGAACAGTATTCAATATCAAAGTTGCATCCCATGCTGACCGGTCACATTCGCCGTGTGTTCCTTGTCATGATCAGGAAATAATGGAAAAATCCGTCGTCAATTTAGTGTATAAATATTGAACTAACAATAAGTATGAAAAACGTCAGTCAGCATGTGTCTCAGTGATAAATTGTATTGGCTGATTAACGGTCATTGTATCGACCATAGAATTTACGAAATGATGACTTTAAGGTAAGTCACTCCTGAAATTTGTTATATCAAGGATTTTTTGAGAAGTATATTTTGGATAAGTACTCATAAAGTGTAACTCAAAATCGCAAAGAAAATAGGGGGTCAGTGTGCATCCTACTGATCTACGGTACATTTAAGTTGACCTTTTTGCACTTAGATTTCATCTCTTTGGTTAATTACTTTAACCCTTATTATATTTGATTAGATGTAAGCATCGCAATAAATATAATCTTATTTTACGTAAAATAGCTTAAAAAATATTTATCATTAAACAAATCTGGCAAATTAATGCGCGTAAATTATTGTGTGACCTTTTTGCACTAAAAAATGAAGAAATTTAATAGGTAATAAAAATTTTTTCTTATATCAAACTTTTTACGACTTGAGTGCTGATCAGTCACAAGTATCGAGTAGTTTAAAATAATGAAAGAAAAAGGTGGGGTCAGTGATGTTAATTTTGAAATATTTGTCAAAATATGTGATTTTCAGGCAAAAAATGGTGTAAATTTGATCTTGACTTCTTTAATATATTTTCATTTTTTGGAAAAGTTTTTTGAGGGAAGATGTAAAACTTAGTCTAAAAATATAAATTAAGACCTATATTAAATATTTTTAGCAATATCAAAGCGGAAAATATCCTCCGAGTAAAAGTATGTGAGGCTAAATTTCCATTATATTAAATTTTATAAATGTGCAGATTTGCAGAATTTTCTGTTAAATATCCTTCCACCAAAAGAAATAGTCCCTCATAAATCTTGCTTCTTTGTAGATTTTTGAGCAGTTTTTTTTATTGAGTGTTAAAAAATTTACATTGTTGAATTTTAATATGTTATATATAAATTGAATTTTTATAAGTAGTTTTGAAGTAAAAGCTTCTGCGTGAACTTTTCTAAAAAGCTGACGAGTGACTTACCTTAAACAGGTCGAGGAAACTATTTTCTGTGACGTCGGAATAAATTTACATGTTAAGTGGGGAACCAACGTGACTGACAAATCGACCAATCAGCTCAATGAGTTGCATTATGGGCTACTACAAAAATACCACACGTGTGTTTTAAAAAAGCCAATATTTTAAATCACTCTCGGAAAAACATGATGCATTTTTCCAAGCATTTTACACACTTTATACGCCATGAACATCATTATCTACTAATTCCATGCTCACATTTATATACAAATGATTTACAATGATTAAAATTAGGGTTTTCTACACTCCATTGTACAAATCCGTTTGTTGACAGTTTCCCCCCGTGCTGTGCTTTCAGTGAAAAGTCAATTTCACGTGACTATTCCTTGGTTCAAAAACAATCAACTCTGAAGTGTGCTCACGTATTGACATTGTTTACAACGTATACAACTTCGAAATACATGCTAGTCACGTTTAATGATCAATATGCAAATGGGTTTATATGACAGGTAAATTAAAAAAGTGCAACTTAAGTGTTTTTTTGTGTTTTTTCTTTGTTTATAAATTGATACTTTTAATTTCTAGTCACAGATAACTGAGCAACAACTAATTTTACCAGTTACATGGCAAATTAACGAATATCGAGTTAAACAACTCGAATCTTATTTACCCGTGAAGACTTTGTGAGTGGTATTTCAAAGTACAATTTAACAAGGAAAACTGGTTTTGTTTGTTAATGTGAGCATTGAGAATCTTAATTAGTACCTAATCTTTGTATTTTTCATAATCACATTTCAAAGAATGTTAGCTGACTTTCCTGCAGTCATTTGAAATCGCGTCCTAAATTTCCCTGACCCACGTGTTTGTAGTAAAAATAAACGTGTAGTAGACCATCATGCTTTTCGGCTCATTCACTGGATTGGACTATTGTTTGCTGTGAGCACCTCTGTGCGCAATCGCAACAATATCCATATAAGGTAGTTTCCTCGACCTGTTAAACGAGACTGCTGATATTCTTGTTTCATCAACTTGCGTGTCAATAATTTACCTCGTTTTAGAATTTGTTCATACGTAGAGCATGCTCTAGCGTATCGAATCAACTGAGATATATATACTCCGAATACAGGTGATGAAGGTATATTAATGTATAAGTAAGGGAAGTTGACGATAGAAAAGTTAAAGTCATCACGTTTATCATATAGCTTGGTTGTTAGACTACCATTAACGTCTTTTTAAAGTAAAATATCGAAGTATGAAACAGATGTGTCAGACAATAAGGATAAAACAGGGCATCAATCACACTGACCCCCCCTCCCCCTCCCCCGATTTTTGAAGTGGAATCAGATACCGAGGAGAAAACATTAATTTTCTTGTCGATCTGTAACACCCGCTTTAGATCTACGTATTGTTCAGTTAGAATCAATATTCCGCAGACGAATCCTGTAAGAAACAACAGGCTTAAGTGTTGATATGAAACATATACATTTGAGTAATAATTTGACTCGGTGATAGATTGTATATGCGAACAAGGTGAGTATAACAACTGCAGATTTAACGGAAGCTTGTTTTCAGCAGGGCTGTTCAAGTCCTTCTAAAATCAACTAATTTGTAAAAAAATTGTCTTTATGTTGAAAACTAATCCAATTAGAGACATATTATTGAGCATTGAATACATTTTGGGATGTTAAACAAAATACCATACAAGTGGAAATTTCAGCAATTCGCAAAATTAGCGATATATCCTAATAAGTAAGGAGTTATTTTAACAGTTTTGTATTGTGAAGAAAGACACTCAGGTATAACAACAGATACGAAATAAAGTATTACTGTTTATTTTTTTTTTATATTTTTTATTATATCCAACTAATTCCGGATAAGAGAGTGTCTCCACTATAAGTACCAAATTAAAGAATGAAAGAAATTTTATAAAGTTTTACCTGTTGACTATTATATTAAATTCAATGATGTATTAAAGCAATGTTTCAATTATTTATAATCATTGATGCTGTTTGAGACTTACGCTACCTGATGCCTTGGTAATAGCAATTGAACATTAAATCTGAACAAGTTGACAGGCAAAAAAAAAGGACAACTTGTCCAAAGACGAAAATCCCATTTTTCAATGATGCCTTCTTTCACTACTAATTTTTAGACTACATTATCCTTGTACAACAAAAAGTGTGTGTGTGTGGGGGGGGGGGGGGGGGGGGGGGGGGGGGGGGGGGGGGAGCAACCAGCCTTTTAATGAACATTTCCTATAGTATAAGTAAGGTTGGTGAAAAAAGTGTGGAGGGGGGGGGGGGGCAGACCCCCCTGGACCCCCGGTTGCTATGTCCCTGTTGTACTTGGACAGATCCATAATAAAGATTTATGTAAACCTAGGTAATTCCTTCACCGAAATACAAGATGATTTACATAAAGTTCATGGGGATAGTGGGCTTGCAAAAAGTACTTATATAAATACAATTATTATTCTAATAATTGTTGTTTTATGTCTTCTAATGCTTATGGGCAAGATCACCGCAGCTTGTTTTTGCTAATTTTGTAAAAGTCAAATAAAACCCTTTCATGTAGATGGATAATGTCATTTATTAAAATGACGTATAAATGTGAACAATTTAACAAACAATAAGGGGATCAGATTCACAAGCTTTGCTTATCAGTTACGTAAAATATGATAATGTCTGATCCCCCAAAACTGACCAGAAAAAAAGTATCTGTAAGACAAGACAATCAAAACATCCTATAAAAGAGTTAGCAAAAAGATGGCACATCAAAACAAAATAGGCCACAAGATGCAGGTCACATCAATGTAAGATGTGACATGCAGATCACATCCGTGCCATCCAAGGTGAGCTTGCACACATCAAATCTATATGTAAGCAGTTAATCACTGGCCTCTCCCTACCTTGCAATTTAAGTAATGAAACGAAAATCTACCTTTCATTATTCCATTACCAGTTTACACGAGAATGTAGTTACATGTAATATAATGAAGGAAATACATGTATGAATAAAATATCCGATCAATGTTAATAAATAAAGATAAGCTATACATGTAAGTATGGAAGAAAACTAATATCAGGGTAAATGACAAATCAAAGTGTATTGTTAGTTGAGCCAGCAAGTAAGCGAAGTCAGGAGGGGGTATTTAGATATCCAACAGCAGTTATTCACTGACCTGTTAGTGGGGGAATGAACATGTTCCTTAAGTTATTTGTAGTTATAATAGTAGAACAAAACAGCAGTTAATCACTAGCCTGTATTTGAACTACATCCTTAATGAGTATCTAAATATTTATCGCGAGTAGAACAAAATAGCAGTTAAATCACTGACCTGTATTTAAACTACATCCTAGTATGTTACTATTTATCATGAGTAGAACAAAACAGCAGTTAAATCACTTACCTGTATTTAAACTACATCCTAGTATCTAACTATTTATCATGAACTGAACAACAGTTAAACACCGACCTGCAGTTGAACTATATTCTAGAATCGGACTCTTGGGAGTAAAACAAAAACAGCTGTACAACAAAACAATAGTAAAATATTGACCAATATTTGAACTTCATTCTTGTATGTTACAGATTATGTGAACTTATTAAGTTTAAGTGATTTTAAGCAAATATATCTACGCAATGCATTTGAATTGTGCCTCAAATCCTGATAGAGATTTTTGAACAATTTATTTACTAAAGATCCAGGCTTACAGATTTCCCTGTTTTGAAAAAAAAAAATTTTATAATATGCTAGTGACAGGGGGTTATCTATCGAGAGCATTCATATTTTCAGATCTGTCCCGGAAAATGGCAATCTGAAACATATCTTAATTAATGAATTATCTAGATGTTGTTCAGCACTTTGTTAGAAAAATAATTATCAGGATTAATGGTTGAGGTCTAGTAATTTTAACAACTTAAATTTTTGCAAATTCTACCTAGTGATGCGTGAAAGTGCTCTTGAGTAGGACACTATGTCAGTTATAACTCTACTTTTTACAGCCTTAAATTATTTACTTTTTATATAACTTTGTTATTATTATTATTATTTATATTTACAACCTTTAAGAGTATCTTCCATATCGTAATTTTTACAAATTTGTATCAGAACTTCAACGAATATTAAACAACCCCAAAATACTAGCATAACAACTGTTCCTCTTGGAACTGTAGGACCCAAAAGGTTGTATCCATCAATTCCATGAAGTATGTCCTTTTAATGGAGGAATCTACCATGCTTCTATTCCAGAAAGTATAATTAACAAGTGAAGGATAAAATCATTATGTTCCTAAGCATTTTGAATAGGATGTAAAATTTCTAGATTATACTAAATTCACCATGTTATATTGTTGTCAATTGATAAGTCGGTTCTAATGTTCAGAATTCATTGTAAGTCAAAAAATCTAAATTTAACAAATATAATTTTGAACAAATTTCGTAGATGAAAAAACTAAATTACACCGAGAATTAGATTGACTCACCTACTAACTCACACATCTGTTCTTTGACAACTCCGCCTACTTTCGTACTGACCAGCCAATTAAATGAAGGATAGAAAATTGCATGAGCATAGGGAATCCGTACGACATTAATTTACCACACTGAAATTAGGTAGAGCTAAGCATAACAAATTCAAAGAAAGCAATCCTAAGATCTAACCATAAAGTTGATAACAAGTATGAGTAAATGACATTGATATCGTGAGACAAGAAAGAGATGTCAAGAATTATATATTACTGCCATGTGCAAAAATGCCTTATCGAAACATCAAATGAAAACAATTAACTTTCAACTGCAGATGCCAAACAAGACCGGAAATTAATAGAACATAGAAATATGTTAATATTTAATAATTTGTCCTTTAGAGACCTTCCTAACACATAAAATTCATAACAATTGCCCTCGGAATTTTAATTTGGAAAAATATTTTACATGGGGTTAATAAATGCAAATTCATTTTAAGAAAAATGGATGAGAAATTAAGGATTAGTCAGAGGAAATAATAATAATAATAAAAATAAATAAATAAATAAAAATAAAAGATAAACAAGTACAATTTACAACATGAGAAATCATGGTAATAACTCATAGCAATGTTCTTGTACTAGCACTTTCATTAAGCTGTATATTAGAAACATTTAAAATAATTTAGTTTTGTGTTTTTTCCAAGCCTGTCATTGATTAATTTCCCAAACGGAAAGTAATTGAAAATCTATCATTTAATTTACTAACCATGGGGTCATTACTAACTTATAAACTTATGAAATCTATATTTACCAGCTATATTAGGAACTAATTTGAAATTTTATGGAGGGAGGATAATTGGAATCTACCTATATGATTTACTTGCTGACTCACCAGTAAATGTTTTATATGAAACCAAATATAATTATCTAGCTAGTATGGATGCTTTGTCAACCAACGGTAGTGGGTATTCTGGTTATCCGGCTGATTTAGGGCACACATGTGGCAGCACTGCTGCAGCCTATCTGGTACAAATATGGATCTTATACCAGCTGATTGCATGAAAGTTGTTGGTAAAGTCAAAATGTATCAAGAAAGCTTTGAGTTAAATATAAATATGATACATAAAATTAAATTTATGGCATCAAGCACAGCTTTATTCGATCCCCAGGCTATGGAAATTATCTCTTTCCTTCTTAACTCGAATGTCATGATGAGTTTAGTAAGAAGGACGTTTCTTTATGGTTTTTGTACTCACAGTTCAGTATAATCAATAAACATTATTCATTAATATTAGATTCATGGCATCCGACACAATTCTGCTAGGTTCTCTGGGATATTAACAATATACTTATGCTTCCTCTACACTGGGGCTGCTAGGATGTAGGAAATAATTCATCAGAAAGCATCTGCAACTTTAAAATGAAAATTATATGAATACTTTTTAAGTCTAAGTTGCCACTTAAAGAAAGGACGCCACAAGCCAACCACTGAGTTGTAAACAAAGTGATATATTGTCATGCTCATAAGAACCAAATGCAACAGCATTGAACAAAAAGAGTAAACCTCTTCCTGCAGACTAACTTGTTAGCAAATATATTGTATTACAATCATTGTCATACTGATAATAATTAATTATGATACATGCTGAGAGGAATCGCTATGACTAAATTCTACATGTACCATGATTCTACTAATTTTACCAAACGAAAAATTAAAGAAATGTCGTTAAATCAAAAGTCAACCATTAACTCCATTACAAAAGAATAAAATGCCACTTGCATTGGAGATACCACTATTTGTAACACATACATTGTAGCAACTAGGGATCTATTGTGATACTCTTGCTTGAAATAGACTGCAATGAACATGAAAGGAAGATGCTACTATGTATAGTATATACTTTAAAACAAACCAGTAAAAATATGGATAACTTCGACCCATATGCATACATGTACATTAAAACTCCGTACAAAACATGAACACCATGCAGACGGATAACTCTAAAGTAAATGAAAGCCTGCTACATAAGACGCAAATGTCATTATGTGCCAAAACAATAGATAATACCACTCATTGGTATATAGATAACATCTACAAGTATACTAGGTACCAACTCCTTTAACACAGGTATGCCTATGAACAACGTATTAAAGCAATTTATCTTGGTAAATTTCATTTCTCCAACCACAGTTAAATTAACTTAAATAATCTCCAAATCAAAAAAAGTCCAACAATGACATAAACTGTAACTGGAACAAAGAACCCCTATAAAGCCCTGTACTTATCTTAAACAAGTGGATAGGTATAGATAAACAATGAACCCAAACTCCCACACAATAAGTACATATATGCGGCCTACTCTGTACTATTGATAAACAACGTGGGTAGGCACAAGATAAACTTTGTACCCCAAACCACCACACAATAAGTACATATATGCGGCCTACTCTGTACTATTGATAAACAACGTGGGTAGGCACAAGATAAACTTTGTACCCCAAACCACCACACAGTAAGTACATATATGCGGCCTACTCTGTACTATTGATAAACAACGTAGGTAGACACAAGATAAACTTTGTACCCCAAACCACCACACAGTAAGTACATATATGCGGCCTACTCTGTACTATTGATAAACAACGTGGGTAGGCACAAGATAAACTTTGTACTCCAAACCACCCACAATAAGTACATATATGCGGCCTACTCTGTACTATTGATAAACAACGTGGGTAGGTTCATGTTTAAATTTATACCTCCACTTCCACACGATAAGTACATTAGGCCGAACTTATTCATCGAATTAATAATAAACAAACAAACTTGTGAATGAAACAAAAACTCTGTACCGTAGATCCATACAATTTTTTTATCAAGATTATAAACATGAGAAATTGATTCATATCTGGTACAATGTCATATAAATCCGTATAACCATGTCTTCATGAATAATTTCTACATAAGACCGAAACCATTGTCATTATGATAACCGAACAAATGTACAAATTCTATAATTTCTACATAAACAAACTAACAAAACCGGCTGCGTAATTATTCATAATTTGAAAATATTGAATGGTTTGACATTAACCTATATCCTTGCTTTTAATCAACAGAATATGCTGTCAAGCTTTATCTACATGACCTTTCCTCTTCATCAGCATACGCAACACGTTGTGCAATAAAATGATTAAGAATACTATACTGGCCTTATGATTAAGACGACTGAATTATCTGCATTCCTTATACATCGACACCACTTCCGCATGTGTTGGTCGTGCAATGGGGATGCAACACAGATGTAAACCAACTGGACCTAATAGCTCAAGTTCATCCTGAAACCTCTGTGGCTCCAAAATTGAATCCCCGACAAAGACTTCGTTATGATCTCCAGCTGCGTATTCGTTTTCCATCAACGTCATCCTGCAGATACTGCCAGAGATGGATATTATCACAATTTCTCGCCAAACAAATACGTGTCTCCATTGATATAAATGTGTCCGGTTTTAGACGTTTAGTTTTTAAATTCACATTTTATTTTTAAAACCGGAAGATAACTACGTTTGCCGAGAAAGCAAAATGCCAGTTCCAAACACAACACAAAATTGATCAAGTCCAATCATCAGAAAAATATATTTCACATGCCTCAACATGGGCATTGCAATATCTGCACGTGTGAATAACTCGCGCACGTCTAACACAAACTGTGGGTTACACCATCGGTTAAGTAAAAAAAAATAATCTCAAACAGAACAAATTGTCACAATAATCAACAAAATGATGGAATAAGAAAGCACGTCTCCTGGCTGACTAATAAATTAACGAACACAAAAAGTAGTAATTTCTTCAAAATAGACGTGCCTCATGTTATCGATGGTGAGCGCGCGAGTACGAATGACTCGCTGAGGTGACCGCGTGACCTTACACATCCCAAACAAAAAATTTTATTAACAAATCATGCCAAAATCACGTACAAATCATATCAAACTCACAAATTCATGATTTTGAACTATGATTCAGACATGATCCATTAAATGAATCATACTGAAATCATAGATGACAAATAAGGAAGTATGATCCTGATGTGGTTTGTTTCTGAGGAATGAGTCTGCTATGATTTTCTTGCGATTCTGACATGTGCCATTAACTTAGAAAACAAAGGAACATGAGTTTGAAATGATTCGTTAACTTAACTGCTAAAAGTTTGTGATTTTGATGTGGTTTCTTAACTTTGTCTTTAAACTCCATACGAGTTACACATGATCTGTTAACTTCTCTGTTGAGAATCATGAGTTTTATATGATTTGTTAACTTTGTCAGAATTGGTTGTATGATCCTGATATGGTTTGTTAACTTTGTCATCTATGATAGGTAAAAACGCAAGCTTTAAATTCACTCTAGCTTGGAGAATCAAACAACATGCATACATCAATAAAAGTCTTATTTAAAAGAGGACAGAAAAATTAAGTTTTAATAATTAAAATGCATACAGCATGTACAGGTATAGTTACAAAGACAAATTTTTTGAAGTTGAATGAAATGACAAACAATACAATAATTCATTTTTAAATTAGCACACATGTATTTTGTTTAAATAACGCGGCCAGTATTATATTAAAACTCTTTCTCTTCATGTAATATTTGTGATCCACTCCCAATCTAACTTTGACGCATTAGATTAGGATTGGATCACCGGTCAGTTTCAGAGTCATAGTAACCTTGTTTTTTTTTTGTTTTTTTTGTATTAAGATTTTATTCAGTATTTTTTATATATAACAACAATACATAAACAAAAATAATGATAGAGAAACATGAAAATCTATATGTTGTTAAATACATCAATTGTTTACATATTTATGCCAAGTTATTACAAAATAAAGAGTAAATCCGACGTTTTTTCGATTATAACATTTTTTTTATAGTGCATATACATATAATGGAATCATTTTTTTTTTAAAGACAAAGTGTTGCAGAGTATAAATATACAAGATATATACTGAAACAGAGTTGAACTAGCAATTATGGTCCACCGGGGTCCTAAAAACCACAAAAAGTCCAAACACTCCCCAGTGGACGATGCTACTTGAGACTGTTCTCTCGAAGTAGCTGCTTAATTAAAAAAAAACAAAAAGCAAAAAACATGTATACATCATATTCTTAATGTTTCTGCAAATTTTGAAAAAATATGTTTATCACAATTCATAAGACGTAATACAGAAGAATATTGAATAAGTGCATTTTTGACATATTTTAACAAATCTATTTCAGTTTCTTTCAGAGATTGAATTCTACAGTACATTTTGTATTTATATATTTTATACGCTATAAAAGATATTAATAAATTCAAAGATTCAACCTTATCGTTCTTTTCTAGATAAAAGCCAAGAACGATGTGTTTCCATTTTATATCCATAGTTAAAAAAGTTCCTAATTTTTTCCAAATCTTTTCAACTATTTTACATTCAAAAAGTAAATGTTTTGTGGTTTCAGTTGTTTTGCATAAAGTACAGTTGTCCCCCTTGTCCTTTATCCATTTACTTAAATAGGTATTGTTGCAGAGAATATTATGAAGCATTTTATAATTAAATTCAGCGACTTTGTTGTCATTTATATCTTTGATTTTTCTCATGTATATATTTTGCCATAGATTTGAGTCGTTTGCAGGAATTGAAAACTCTTGAGAAAGTTTAATTTGATAACACGGTTTAACGAATTTTTTATGTATCAAAATTTTATAAAAAAAATTGGCATTTCTTACCATTAAGATTTGAATACCCTGTTGCAAAATGAAATCTCATTTCATTCTTTATGTTTAAATATTTGGCATTAGATAAGTCACATTTTTTACACAATGGTTTAATTGCTGATAATAAAGTTTTATATTCACAAAGCCAGTTCGACTTTCTTTTAATAACAGTGGAAAGCATTTGTAGTGTTTTTATGTTTCCGTTATCATCTATTAAATCTTTTAAATAGAGAATATTACTGTTGACCCAGTTGTTGAAAAATAATGTTTCTCCTTTTATTTTGATATTATTGTTATTCCAAATGGGTTGTTTTAAAATATCATTAGGTGATGTATTTTCGAAGTTACACATTTTTTTACATTCGTTAAATGAGATTAGAATTTGTTTGTAGAAAAGCGGAAGCTTGCCTATTCTGTCAAGCGCTTTTAAACTAGTTTCAGAAAATTGTAAGACGTAATTCAGATTTAAATTCGATTTTTTCAAAAAACTCTCAAAGATTTCAAATACAGTGCCCTTAGAAGATATCAGTCGCGGTATCCACGCTGCTTTCAGAGCCTTGAACTTGCATTCAATATCTGTAATTGATAAACCTCCGTCAGTTAAATCGCCGATCAGTGTATTTCGTTTAATTCTTTCCGATTTGTCCCATAAGAAATTAAATAAAAGTCTTTGGACCTTACAGATATATTCTTTATTTGGTATACACAATATAGATGCAACATAAACTAGTTTTGAAATTGCTAATGTTTTGATTATACACGATTTACCAAAAACCGTTAATTTTCTACGCTTCCAAGATTCAAATAACTTTTCAATGTCGTGGTAGATTTTCATCCAATTTTTATTGTAGCATTCTTCTTTATCGTGTCCTATATAAATACCTAGACATTTTACTGCTTTATTTGTTGCTTTAATACCGTTGATTTCATCATACATATCTTTGAGCCCCCCTAACAGGATACATTCCGTCTTGTTTATGTTGATTTTTGATCCGGCGTGATCGCAAAACTCGTTAATAGTTTTCAAACTAAAATCGAGAGATTTCTTGTCATTCAGAGCAACTGTTAGGTCATCTGCATGTTGTATATTAATAATTTCTTTATCATTTATACTAATTCCTGATATATTTGGTTCGTTTTTGATTTTTATGGATAAAATTTCAGCTATAAATAAGTATAGTAAAGCTGATATTGGACATCCTTGTCGGATCCCTCTCGTCATATTACATGTTTTAGATAACCATCCGTTATTTTTCATTTTGAATTTAGGGTTTTTATATAATATCTCTACCCATGTAATAAATTGATCGCCAATATTAAATTTTTTTAATGTTTCAAGAAGAAAGTTCCATTCTACGGAATCGAAAGCTTTTTCAAAGTCGAGAAATAATAATATGCCGTCTCTCTTCTCGGAATTACAATATTCAAAAATATCTAAGATTAGCCGAGCATTTTCACCTATGTATCTGCCTTTAACATAAGCCGTTTGATTTTTATTTATTGTATATGATAATATATTTTGTAACCTTTTAGCTAAAACACAAGCTATGATTTTATAATCAGTGTTTGTTAAGCTAATTGGTCTATAATTTTTTAACAATTGTTTTTCGCCTTTCTTGTGTATTAAAGATATCACAGACAACTTTTGAGATTCAGACATTTCTTTTTGTTTAAAGATTTCTTTAAGTGCGTCATAAAAAATGGGCCCTATAATGTTCCAAAAACATTGGTAGAATTCACATGGTATACCATCTAAGCCAGGAGACTTTTCTCCTTTCATTTCAAGTACGGCATTTTTGCATTCATCAAGTGTAGGGAATTCATCTAACATTAATTTGTCCTTCTCGTTCAGCATTGGTACTTCAATATTGCTTAGATAACTCGAAATCTTAGCGGTTGGAATATTTGTAGTTTTAAACAGATTCGTATAATAATTATTCATTTCTCCGATTAATGAATTTGTAGTGTTTATTAAATCGCCAGTAGGCGTTTTAAGTTCTTTAATTACATTAGACGTTTGATTTTGTTTTTCAAGATTTAAAAAATATTTTGTATTTTTTTCGCCGCTCTCTATCCATTTTGCTTTTGATCTTATTTGTGCCCCTTTTATTTTTTTGTCATAAAGTTCATTTAAATTTGTGTAGAGTGCCTTAAGTTTTCTATTATTAATATTGTTACACTGGCTATTTTCCATATTTTCTATCTCTTTTTCAATAAGGGTTATTTTTTCTCTCATATTCTTTCGTTTACTTTTTGCGAAAAATATTGAAAATTCTTTAACTTTACGTTTAAAAAGTTCCCATTTGTCGATCGGATTTTGTACGTTATCTACTTCATTAACTAAATTTGCAATATTTTCCTTGTACTCCTTATTCTCTAAATATGAAACATTTAATTTCCAATAATTCGGACCTCTTGAATTTTTAGAGATACTAAAATACATTTTTAAATATCTATGATCACTCATTCTTGTGCCTCGGGAATGAGTACCTGGTAACTTTCTCACTATAATTTTACCTACTTGAAAACAGAAATTATTATTCATAAAAATATAGTCTATTCTACTAAAAGGGATATCTTGGGCATTACACCACGTTTCGCCTTTCAAATTAGGGTGTTCTCTATTCCAGACATCTACCATATCAAGCTGCTTTAATAGGTTAATCAGATAATTTTTACTTTTGTCTTGTTTGTCATTGAGTCGACAACATAGTAACCTTGTTATGCAATTCTCCTGCTGGGCAGCTCGCTGTAGTACAGTGGTTTGCAGCTGATCTAGGTCAGAATTTGAATTCTGATAAACAAGATGTGCGCGTTTTCTTGTTGCCGATTTAAAAGAAGCATCATATAAGCAATAAAAATAAATGCTGGACTATTAACTCTATACTCGGTAAGTATAATTCATTATTTTTATTATTGACCTTTTTTTAATTTCTAGTTTCTACCAGCAAGTGCATGATTCAATTTTCCTTTGTAAATTTGTAGAAGCGACATAGCAAAGCTTTACATGGATTTGAATTGAAATCTTAATTAATTTAAGCATCAAATTGACCTCCTTGATTCAAATATTTGTTGTACATGTACATGTTAATCGTTATATAAAATGTTTATTTATAAAAATTAAATTCTTTTGCAGCTACCGACATTTCCATCTTCATGATTAACATCTGAGTTGCATTCAAATTACCAAATTCAAAAGACCCGCCTTTGGTGAAGACAAAATTTGTGTACGTAAATAATATTACATTTCAACAATATTATTCTTTTGGTGATTAATCTAATTCTTTTCACTAATGAAATGGGGTAAGTACTTGAATATTTCATATTTTCATGATCTAAAGACAATGATATGTTGATCGATAAATAAATACCACTTTCTCTACGTTTCTTTTCAGGGTGCTTATATTCACATATAAAGAGCTTATATCAGAGGATAGACTACTTCATTGGGAGCCCTTTCAGTGTTTGTGATTCTGAATAATAGATCCACCACTCTGCTGATTCTGTAGTGAACAGATGTTGTAATTATATGCTTTTGCAGAATCATAAATAAGCAGTGATATCAATGAGTTCCGGATTATTCTTTAAGAAGAATGGATTTCTGTGATTCTATTCTTATAAAATTCAGTGAATAGTTTGGATAATGTTTTATATTAAGATCGTCATCTTATGAAGGAAGATCATTTGTTGGGATTATATTTATATGACGTCATGGTTCATGTGACATATGTTTATAATATTTTTTCTTAATTTTTGGTAACTGAAATGATTTATCAAATATGAAAGAGAACTGTATTGCAAATATCAAAGCGTTTAGTTAAATTTTATAAGAAGTAGAATTTTCCTATGAGTTGTTCAATTTAACAGATCATACCAGGATCATGGTTTTAATACGAGTTGTTAGCTACAACAGATCATTCCAGGATCATGGTTTTAATACAAGTTGTTAGCTACAACAGATCATTCCAGGATCATGGTTTTAATACGAGTTGTGAGCTACAACAGATCATACCAGGATCATGGTTTTAATACGAGTTGTGAGCTACAACAGATCATACCAGGATCATGGTTTTAATACGAGTTGTTAGCTACAACAGATCATTCCAGGATCATGGTTTTAATACGAGTTGTTAGCTACAACAGATCATACCAGGATCATGGTTTTCTTGCTAGTTGTTTAGTTTAACAGATCATCTCAGAACCATGATCCATTAGCTCATTTGCATGTGAAATTTTCCTATACCGAAATCATATCAAAACAATGATTTAAACATGAGTTGTTAGCATGATCCGATAGGCTGTTTTTTCTGTTTGGGATTCTATTAAATTAATCCATCACGAAAGGCGTGGATCTGATAATTTTCACAAATTACCAACCTTAATGTTTCTGAAAACCTCCGAACAAATTATCGCATTAAATACATAAATACAATTATTATTCTAATAATTGTTGTTTTCCGTATTAAGTGTTCACAATTATATATTCAGTAGGCCTACATAAGGTTCCCGTACCATATTGTTAATTTTTACCTATATTTGGTGCATCTGTAATATTAAAATAAAAGATTGATTGTATAGACTATTGTTTACATTCTTCTCGAAAATTTTTCACTCTTATGGAGACGCCACCACTTCCCGGTGGAGAGGGACCTTTTTCGTGCCAGCAAAGCACCTACTGCTACACGGGACCTCGGTTGATAGGTCTCACCCGAAGGACCAGTCTCCACGTCCCACAGTGTATTAATTAAAAGTAACTCTCATTAAATAAACCATCCGACCATTGAAATCACACAATTTTTAAAACCAATGTCGAAAGATCGAATAAGATGATTGTTTACCATGTCTGTGCAGTGTTACAAACAACTAAATTCGAAATCCGGATCGTTTTTTCCGAAATACGTTACCGGTCAATAGAACGCGCAGTCTATTGACCGGTCAATAGAACGTGCTGTCTATTGACCGGTCAATAGATCTGTTTGAAAAGTTAAGAAAAACGGAAAACACATACAGAATAGATGAAAATATTAGATCAATAATAAAGCAACAAAATTCACTTGATTAGGTAATAAATAATTTTAATCAATAAATGTTTGAACTCTAGTCATAGATCTACTTCAATGTAATTAATTTCATTAAAAAAAACATTGCTCAAAATTCTGCACGAACGAAATATGTAATTCTTAAATATTTCCAAACCTATTTTGACTTTTTAGTACCCCCCCCCCCCTTTAAAAAACATTTAAAAGTCACCACACTGATTATGATTAGAATCTTGATAATGGATATATTTTTTTTTCAACATCCAGCACTGTAATTTATGTAAGATTATTATACCTGCCCCTCTGAATTTTCCTTATGTAAAATTGTATAGTTAGATGTATAATTACCGGCCATACACAAGCCATATACAAAGTATATATGCAATGTAAAAAAAAATCAGATTGGGAACATGTGATAGTTTTTATACTTTTTCTTGCTTTCTGCATCATTTTTTCTATGGTGTTCCAACAGCAGATTGGTTCTCTCTCGGACTCCCCGGCCATCTACCGTGAATCCACCCTGCTAATATCGTCGCAGACGTCAGTCCACTTTGCTCGATCTTTAAACGGTTTTTTTGCCAAAACTTCTCTCAGAAGTAACAAGTCATCGTTCTCGGAAAATCTTATTTGTTTCTTACGCTCAGACATGTTAGGAAACTGAAAAATAATACAGTGATACCTTTTTATTACTGTGTATTTCAACAACCCCGCCATGCCCCCCCCCCCCCCGACCAAACCGTCTGTATGAATTATAAAAGATGATATGTGAACGTATACCGTGTATTACAAATTTGAACAAATTAATGCATAAACATCTAAAGAAAATGTTTTTTTAAAAGTTGTCATAAACTTGATTCGTATATGTATGTTGTGACAGACAAGATAATAATGAAGTAAATAGGTGTGTGTATTTGACACTCAATAAGATATCCTCGGAGGTCCATGAGTCGTTACCGTAATGAGCTAATGCCCATTTTAAAATAAATTTGAGATACTGTTTCATTTTGTAAGTCATACCTTAGTTGTAAATATTTTTTCTTTCAATTAAACTGAAAGTTTTTAAAAATTCATGCCTTTATTGATTGTTTACACCTTCGACAAGATACTTTTTTTCAATGAGAACATATGTTTTTTTTATGAGAACATATGTTTTTTTCTACCAACAACCGCATTTTATCTTCTATTTTTCAAAATTTGTTATCCTTCTTTCAAACAAACATCAAATAAAGAAATATCAACAACAAGTTTGTACTTACGTGTACTCGGTGATTTACACGTTTCGATAAACGTGTAGAAATTCGTCATTAACAAGAATGATGACGTAATACACAGACGTCCGGGGGGAAACCCCTGCTACACGTACAAGTACGCGTACACGTTTGTTTGCTAAACCTCTCTAATGACTAACAAGAAAACGATTCATATTGCCATTTTAGCACTCTAATTTCGTATTGTTCTGTGGACTTTGAGATTGAATACTGTTCGTTATCTCCATATCCTTCTTCAGGTGACTTGCCCAAATGGGCAAGTTGAAAAAAAAGTTAATGTAGAGCCCTGGCACTATTTTATCTTAAATTGAAGCTTTTCTAATTAGATTTGATAGCTATAAATACATAAGTATTCTAGTAAATTAGCCTGATTATTCATTTTGTTACGATTGTCTCAATAAAGTTTGACAATGCAGAACTGCCCCTTCCTGTCCCCATTTGGTCACCCCTTTATTTAGCACTTTTTCAAAAAAAAATTGAAAAAAGAGTTCAATACGGCTTGTATGTGATAACTGAATAGCATGATTAAAAAGTGTGATTATTCAATCGACAGCTTTATTCATAAAATATATTAATAAATGTTGTCCACTGTTTCAATCATGTACATGTACTATAAAGTACTAAAATTTCTGTAGGTAAACAATACACAGGTTTAAACCAAGATATTGCATATCTTGTTGAAGTTACAAAATAGATCCATTCATATTTTATCACAAACTAAAATGCCAATTCAAGGTAATGACACACAAAAAACTGCACTGAAACTTCCATTCAAATTCGCTGTGTGCATAAATTGCAATTTGGATTTTATCGTTTTTTGGTCCTCATTTAAGCATATTTACATTACCTGGATCTTCTAAATAATGTGCGGTAGTCTGCACTGAGCCGTTGCGGAGCATTCTCTCTAGATTCAAGGAGCAGAATTACATGTATGTCCATACAACAATGTGAAAGTGAAGTTGAAATGGCCCAAGCTGGTCGTAGTTAACTAGAGTTCAGTTTCCTTTTACTGTATGACTTTATTTTTAATACTTAAAACTTTTATAATTACCGCCCAAAAAACCTACAAAGCATACCTGAAGCATACCTGAATTCCTTTTAACCATTAGAAATCGCTAGATTTTCAACAAACACAACAAAATCATCCTAGAGTTTATGCGGAAAAATCAATAGAACCGGAACCGAAAGTGCTCTCCCCTCAATGTCAAACTGGAGGAGTGGGGAATACACTTAATGAGACATTATGTAACTTTTGTCGGCAAGACACAGGCACCCACATGGAAAAACATTCAATACAAGAATTTTTCTTAAATAGTGTTAACTCTTAGGGGAACGGTTGTCTTGCTGTAAATTCGTTTGAATGGAGGATAATGCAGTATTAAATGTTGTGCATTTTTATTTCTAGGGTGCCTGAACATTTCTGCATATTGTGTTAAGGTGCTTCAATATAAAAATTAAGTGAGAAAATTTTTTTTGCTACTTTTTTATCCAATATGCTTTTCAAATTATACTGTTAAATTAATTCAGCATAAGAGCGGTGTAAAGCAGAAACTTGCTGGGGACTTAGAAATTTTACTAGTATAGATAGAGTCATGCTTTATATGTAAGAATATGGAGATATAATTATGTAGGTACAACCAATTTTGTTCTACCAGAATCAAAATATCAAACTTTCACTGGGCCCTCTGACAGATGCTGACTGATGTTTTCATGCTTATTGTTAGTTCATTATTTACACGCTGAATTGCCGATGGATTTTTCCATAGTTTCACAATCAAGACTAGAAGCACACGGCGGGTGTTACCGGTCGGTAGGGGATCCTCACTACTCCATGGCACCTGATCCCACCACTGATGTTTCTAAGAGGTCTGTGTTTGCTCTGCTCCTATTTTGTATTTTTAATGAACATTTGAGTTTGAGTAATGTTCGCTTTCTCCATTTCATTGTTCTCATCGGTCTAATGTTTAACATGTTCTCTCGACCTTGGGACAACGTTAAACGGTTGGTTATGTGGTATTGGTCAAAATGTGGCCCAATATTTTACTTCCTGTTAGCTCATTGACTGTTCAATATTTTTTTTCTAAACCAAGGACTTATATTGGGCAAACCAATTTTGCCCTTAGTTCCTATACATGTGGGGAAATGATCTGATTGTAGATAAATTATTCTAGTTTTTCGATATGAATTCCTGTTGAATTATTTTCCATAATTACGAGTACAATAATCTCTATTCAGAGGTGTGTTGTCTATCGCTACGCAACCATCATGTATGTGGGAGCACAGAAAGAACGGCAACTCTGGATTGAGAACAAAAAGATCAACACAGTTAATTGAATAAATCCTGGTTAATTAATTATTTAAATTGCATTCCCATGGAATGATATCAACCGAGGGAAATGATGGTACTGCTATGTGTTCTCCTTAATCACTATATTATTGTAGCCCGGAGGACCGGGCAGCTCTATACATATAAGTTTAAGTCTTGGTATATGGGGATTGGGGTGGGAGTAGTTATTCAGTATTAAAGGTTTTCTAAACATTGTAAAGATTGTTAATCAGAATTCTCTTTCCTTTTATAAATTACGAAATATACAATATATTTACTTTCAAAAAAATGAATCTGTAAAAATATATATGTTTTTTTGATATTTAATATATAAAGTTGTGTGAATTTTTTGGAATGTTCTCCTGTTTATATCACTCCTTCTTCATTCACAATTATTTTCTTTTCTTTTTTGATTCTTTTATAAAATTCATATCTCTCAAAAAGATAAAATCACTTTCTGTCCCTTAAATCTTTAACATTAATAGTCTTTATATGAAGGATATTCTAACTCTCAGAGTACTTATGGCCGGAGAATAAATCGGAAAAAAGGTGTTGAAAATGCTAAAAATTTAATTCTATCGTGTATACCCTTATACATCTATACAATTTTCAACATTCTAAAGGGACAAAACCCCGAGTATATGATTTAAACCTTATTTTGCTACTTATTAATTTTATTGAATTTGTATACTAGAGTATAACAATGAATCTACATGTATTTGTTATTTTATTATATATGAAGAAGCCTTATTTGTGACATCTGTTTTTCAGAAAGGAATATGTGAAGCAGGATTAATTATAAAGATCTGCTCACCACGGATCGCTACATTATATGTCCATACACATAGTTTACTACAGGTACATGTAACTTGGTTTCACATTCCCATTATGACGTTTAGTTAATGAAACCCATCTTTCTCATTAGTTGTTACGAAAATTTTTGGATTGTGTCTATCATTATTTTCTATTCAAATCTTGACTGTTTTTTCCATAAATTATAGAATAGCAAACAGTACCTAAGATGTATCTTTTGTTTATTTCATGTAAACAACATATTAAAGTTTGGAATTACAGGCTGGTTTAAAGAAAAACTTGATTAATGTTTCATAGTTTTACTATAAAATAATACTCAGAGATGCACAGAGACGACAAGCACTTTAAAGCCAAACCAGCGAAACATGTTTCAATTTATAAAGACTTACAAATGTGTTATATTCATTTGAAAAGAGCATAGCAAGAGTGTATGCTTTTTAAAAGACACTCTTTATTGATAGTTTTCTACTGTAATTTACCGTGTATTTTGTCCTTTTTGTACACATTTCATCGGCGACAGAAAGCTACTAACCTCACTACACATACTACTATATACAGGGTTATTATTGCCCAGCTTTATTTTCGTCATTTCACATTTGCAAACAATTTTGCCCTGTGTTAAATTCGCCCAGTCAGAGTTCTGTTTAAGAAATTATGTTGTATTTTTTTTTAATTCGCCCCTTTTAAAATTCGTAGCGTAGGGCTAAAAAGGCGACAATAAAAAGGGGGCGAAAATGTCCCTGTATATACAGTATTGACAAATGTTGTTGGCTGCAAAAGTATAGAAGTGTATATTTAATTTGCGCTCGTGAAAATCTATTCCTACCCTATGCCACATGGAAGATGATGACGAAGAAATAAGAAATGAAATTAACATTTTTATGACATTCCACGATTCCACGTTCATTTTTTAAGACACACCCATGCTTTAATGTATGTATAATCATTATTTTAAAGTAGTAAAACTGCATTTATTTTTTATTTAAAACAGTTTAGATTAATTAGGAAAAGTATAATAAAAATTATGTTAAATCTGGTTAAAATACATAATTCAATACATATGTAAATGGTTGAACTATGCATGTCAGGGAAAACTTTCTACTTTGGAAGTACAATACAGCAATTTTCTGAATGAAGATACACAAGGAGGAGTTTTTGCCCTCGGGAAGATTTTTTTTAAGATTTAATAATTGGTTAAAGAAAAGAAAATATTCAATTTTACTAAACAATATTTTTCATTATTATATAGCTAATAAATGGTCTCTAATAAAATACTAACAAAAATCTAGAGAATTTTAGCGTTCAATATTTTGACGTTTTATTGAACGCTGAGTTTGTATTACGTATACGATTATGCCCGAAACATTCCGAATAAGAGCGTTCAATATCGAACGCGCTGTTGTAAACAAAAAAGTCTTTTGGTCAAATTTTCAGAACTAAATTGGAGAAAGAAAATAGTATCTAGGTAAGATTTGTTTATTTTTCACACAAAATTGAAATTATTCATTAAAGATTTAAGTGCGTATTAGACCCATTAAAACCTAAATAAGCAAATCGTATCTCTCTGTAGGGTCATCGAAATAATGCGATATTGAACGCTTACAGGACAGACGGTAATTTGAATACCGACACTAAAAAAACATTAATTTGAGTTTTTTTTTTAGCTGGAATAATTATTATAAATTACGTGGAAATGTTTTAGCTATATAATAAAGGAGTTATTGAACTTATTGGTGAATATTGGCACTCTTTGGCTGTTCAAATGCATTTGCAAGCTTGTGCATTTGAACAGCCAACTTGTGCCAATATTCACCAATATAAGTTCATTAACCCTATATTATACCCGTAAAAAATATATCTTTCAAAGATATATTTTTTCTAGATAATACCCTTTTTAAACAAAATCAATTATAATCTCTTTGACGTTACCCCGCTTAAACAATTTTCGAATTCTTATAAATAAAACTGCTTAATCACAAAAGTGCATAGGAAAATTTTATGCGTATCAATCACAGTGGTTTGTTTCTTATTTCATCGATAACATGTATCAATTTCTTCATGCCTCTTTTTTTTTAAAATATATATTTATTTTATTTCATTTTTTTATTGTTTTGCAAAATGATGTACATGCTTGAGCATACAAGCATACATGGTAGCTACGCCACTGTTGGAGGACGACATATCGATTTAGATATATTATCATTATTATTATTATATAGGTATATATACCTCAATAAAAAGCAGTGAGTTTGCTGCACTCGTTAACAATATTTCTGACTGAGTCAAAATTGCATGTATTCTGAAAATCGTTGAAGCATATTTTGCTTAAGAATATGAATCACTCCAGCATTTCTGGAAATCTTTCCGATTCATTTCAGGATAATGGTACGATCTTTACTTTGCCCGAAGCATTTGTGTCTGATGATCTGATTCTTCCTTTTGGAATGATTATGATGATTGAGAATGCCATTTCAATAGGTTTGCTGTATGTCAGTAAACGCCTATGCTTCCAAATTCGAATCATGTCTCTCAATTTAGCTTTGTCTGATTTTTTTGACGGGACTTTTCCTTAGTATACCAAACAACTGGCTTTACCTGACATTTTGTGATATAAAGAAATTTTTGTGTTTTCTCAGCTACGTAGTTTCACTGCTTGTCATTACCATGATGAATCTCGACCGTTGCTGTGTCTTGGTTTTGGTAATGCGATATTATTCTTTCATAACAAAAAAACTGATCATAAAAATGTCTGTTGCAGTATGGGTAATAGCTATATTCCTAACTTGTGTAGGAATGTTCAGTTTCGATGAAAAATACGGCCTGTCTTGCGTAAGGGAGGCAGCCGCGGATAGAAATACGGTGACATATACTTTCAGAGGTATGC
>NW_026929155.1:0-37377 GCF_032062105.1 Saccostrea cuccullata | reverse complement strand
TACATTTAAAAAGCAAATATATAAACAATATATAAATTGATTAAATCGAGTCGTCTAAGCGAAGTCTTCATATATGTTATATTGCCCTAATGTCTGCGATATTTAATTTTAGCGGCATAATGTTTACACATTACTTTATGTGCGACATATAGGAATTCGACTTGGATATATCAAAGCGTATAAGTCGTCTAAAACATATCAAAAAAGTATTATTCATCAGAGATTGTTGTCATAATTAAATCGCCAACATTGAAGCAATTGTATTTGACAACATTTTTATATCATAATATCGCGTTCTAAAACAACAACACGAGGCGGTTATACGTTTCCGTTTAAAAGCCATATCAATTTTGTAGAACACATCGATCTGTTTTCATTTGATTTTTTTTATTTCATATGATTCTATCTCCTAAATTTTCATGTTCTCGTGTTTACTGTATGTGATTGAAGGAAAGGTTGTGAATATACATATAGTTTTGCGTTTAAACGCAATGATTATTGCGATTAAACGCAATGTTTTGCGATTAAACGCAATAAAATATATTTCTTTCTCTGTACTGGCCTTAACGGGCTTCCGTTGAAAACGCCTTGGGAATTTTTTTTTAACTTGTGAAATTATTGTTTTAAAAATTCCGTATAAATTACATTTTAATCCCTGGGCAGTTTTTAAAAAGTTGATATGCTTGTTAAAAATAATTCTCAATAATATGAGAACATAAGCTGTATGTGTGTGGAGGACCCTCAGAAAAGCTATGAGATTCTTCACTTACTGAAGTGTCTACATTGTCAAGGTTCATATTCTCTAATTCTAAATATGAAAATATGTGTCGAATTCAGTATCTGAACATTAGTGTGCATCTTAAGATGCATCCTCCATGCATGTTTGCTCAACATAGAGCTCAAAGTAACTTCGAAATGAAACCTGTATAAAAAACCAACCTTTTCACTAATCCAGAAAATGTAGGTCAGATTCAGCATCTGAAGCCAGCCTGGTAGTATGCACCTTTAGATTTATAATCCATGCAAGTTTGGTAATTGAAAAGCTCAAAGTTACTTGGAAATGAATCCTGCACCAAAAAATTTTAATCTGTTCATTCTACCGGAAAATGTAGGTCAGATTCAACATCCCTAATAGTACGCATCCTATGATGTACCATCCATGTAAGTTTGGTCATTATAGGGCTCATAGTAACATTGAAATGAAACCTGCACCAAAACTTAAACCTGTTCACTCAACCGGAAAATGTAGGTCAGATTCAACATCCGAATCAAGTCTGGTAGTATGCATCCTAAAATGTACCATCCACGCAAGTTTGGTCATTATAGGGCTCATAGTATCTTTGAAATGAAAACTGCACCAAAAACTTGAACCTGTTCACTCAAACAGAAAATGTAAGTCAGATTCAGCATCCGAATCAAGCCTGGTAGTATGCATCCTAATATGTACCATCCATGCAAGTTTGGTCACTATAGTGCTCATAGTTACTAGGAAATAAGACCTGCACCGAAAGCATTAACCTGTTCACTCATGCGGAAAATGTAGGTCAGATTCAGCATTCGAAGCAAGCCTGGTAGTGTGCATCTTTAGATGTATCATCCATGCAAGTTTGGTCTACATAGTGCTTGTAGTTACTTGGAAATGAGACCTACAACAAAAACTGCACCAAAAATGTTAACCTACACCAAAAACATTACCTGGTCATTCCTTTGCTGAAATTGCAGACTGAGTCTTGGGATCTGCCAGTGAGTTAGCGGCTTTCTTGTTCACCTTACTTAAGTGCCGCCTCCATAACTCTACAACTCTGTGTAAACAGGAAAAAGCAGTCAAAAGGTGATAATCTGAATTGAACAAGCGAACATGTTCATTCTGTTTTTTTTTTTCAATTTATGAGAAAACTTAAAAGGAACTCAAGTGAAGAACAACATTAGTGATTATGGGTTTTTCTTTTTTTATCTTTAAATTCCATAAATATTTCCAATAGATACAACATTAAAGGAAAAACATTTGTTCTAAAGAAGAAAAAAAAAATCATATCATATATTTATTTTCAATTCTTAGATTCTGTATTTCCTAAGTATTTTATAAATATACAAATGACAGAATATGACAGTTTACCTAGAGACTTGACTAGGTAGGTAGGTTCTGGCAAAGAAGGCAGCTTCAGGAAGTCGACCTGTGCTGATCAACACCTCTAGACATTCCTTCAACCTACAACAGGGAGATGTCATTATAAATCAACAACAGGAGGTGGTCATTATAAATCAACAATAAGGAGATAAATAATTCTTAATTCTGACCTTCCCAAGACAAAGTGTGAGATGAAGGCGACGTTGTTCTGGCCGGCTTTCTGGGCTGTGTCCCCGAGTTTGGCCACCATCTGAGCGTTCCCCGCGGAGCTGGCCAGTATGAGGAGGCCCCTGAAGTCGTTAGCCTGATGAAGACCAAACTCACACTTACTGATCGCCAGCTGTTTCCACTTCTGCTCTGACTGTAAAAAACAAAATAACAACCTATAACAATATCTTAAATAATTTATTTTAATTATCCCTGTTCAAGAAATTCTCTTTAAAACTTGTGCCTCTTTTTTACATAAATATATGTATTTGAATAAAATACAATCATATGCTCAATTTTTCTTAAATGTTATGAACATACAATTTTTTTTTAATCCTCAAAATAAGGAACAACATTTATTTACCCTTAAAATATGGAATATCCTTAATATCTTACTTTATTTGGATTCAAAAGTTACTTCATGATCTATGTTATAGATAACAAGTGTTTTCAAAAACAAATTTTAAATCCCTTGAGCTAACCTCTCCCTCCTTAGCAATCTGGTAACAATTTTTAAGTAATACTATATATATCTGATTAACACACTTCTTGAATGAAACATATGGAGATAACAAACAGTATTCAAGAGTCCATAAAGCAATATATTGTTTAACAGTACTCCTGAAGTTTCCAGTTGGTAGAATATATACTGGAAACCGCTACATATATTTTTGTTTGTAAGGATTTTTATGAAGTTTCAGAATCCAATACATGTATAAATATGGTGATTCAAATTGATTTTGGTATAAATTATATGGAACATTTTCTTTTGTAACCTTTGTTTTAAAAAAGAATAAAAGTTAAATTATGTAATGGAATATAGTTTAATGATAAGAAGGGGAAAACGAGAAAATAAATTTGTACTTTATATTAAGCCTCTTTATAAATGAAAAACATAAATCCATTTCATGTTTCTCTCATATAATATTTATTTTATGAACATTATGGCTATCATATTAAAATTTCCAAAAAATTATATTAATACGATTTTTATATGATAGATATGAGGAAGATAAATTCCATGTTTTATTATAGGTATTTATGAAAGGATGGAGGATTAACATGTGTACAAATCAAATTATTTTAATTTCCAAGAAAAATGTATGCTAAAGAAAAAAATAAAATAAAATTTGCACAATTTAATAGGTACCCGGAAAATGAAATACAAGAACTTAAGTGTACATCACAGTTTAATTGAGATCAAAATCACAGACTCTGTACAGACTCTTATTGCTGGATTTACATTCTTTGAGTGGATTTTCCTGTTTATAAATATTTTCTTGGACATAACTTAGACCCAAAATAATGACAATGAGTGGGCATTTGGTGACGTTTGAAATTCAGAAGATGCCTGGACACTGTATAACTAATGACCTAGAGCCGCATGACGATGATGAAGAGTCATTTGAATTATTTGCTTACGTGTCACTTCTATGGAGACATGACTATAAATTCTCCAGGAAGGTGTTTGGTTTTATTAAGGGTTTTATCAGGAAGTTCTGGCAGGAGAATCGGACACAGCGAGGAACAAACGAAAAGGTTCTTCTTTTTTACTTTTCGTTCAAAACCTTATGAATATTTTAATTCCAATTATCACACCTGGAAAAAAATTAAATGGACAGTAATGCATACCAAACAATCATAAGGATAAACTTTGTATCAAACGTATTTTTGTTAATTTGATGATGGGGAAAGATCCTCAACTTTACACAAAACAAATTAATATGTAAATAATAACATATATGTTCAATAATCCAACAGTTCTTTTTTATTTATTCATCAGACATAATCTATACACCTTAAACAAATTAAAAAAGAAGTTTTTTGGAAGGGTGCCCTGTAATTTGACACATTTCTGTTTTTTAAGTAAAAAAAGGATATCCATTTTAAAAAAGAAAAACTGAATGCACTATAAATTGTCTGAAATAGATGTTAATATCCCAAACTCCAATGTCTTGTTTCTCAAAATATATCTTTGTAATAAAGCTTTCCCTTGATTTTGTTAGTACGAAAGCCGGATAGGCTCATTTCTGAGAAGATAAAAAAAATTTTAACTCGTTATAACGAGTTAGTATCTCGTTATAACGACTTAGTTATCTCGTTATAACGAGTTAATTATCTCGTTATAACGAGTTAGTATCTCGTTATAACGACTTAGTTTTCTCGTTATAACGAGTTAATTATCTCGTTATAACGAGTTAGTATCTCGTTATAACGACTTAGGTATCTCGTTATAACGAGTTAGTTATCTCGTTATAACGAGTTAGTATCTCGTTATAACGAGTTAGTTTTCTCGTTATAACGAGTTAATTATCGTTATAACGAGTTAATTATACCGTTATAACGAGTTAGTAACATGTTAAACATAATGAGCATATTCATAACGACTTTTATCTCGTAATAACGACTTAAAGTTGGTCTCGTTATAACGAGTTAAGCGTTTACGCCGTTATAACGAGTTAAAAACTTATCAAAGTTGATATATCTAAGTGATAGGAAAGTAGTTGATTTGTCTCCATCTATACATTAAAAGATTAAGACAAATACATGTACATGTATACAAACATTCACTGCCTCTTGAAGTTGTTGTTATGAGTGGGCAGTAGACCCCGAACTGTACGCCCATGGCCTCAAAAACGCTGATTCTCCATTTTTATCGCCCTATTCATAAATTAAAATTGATATAACTCTCAAAATAATATATATCACACTGTAAGTGTATATAATATATGTTGCATTAATATCTTAGCTTTAATAATGTATTAATTTAATCAATATATTTTTTTAAAACTTATAAGCATCCAAAACATATCAGAAAAATTAGTGTCTTTTATTAAGAAATCTTCATAAATAAATTGCCAAACTTTGAAGCAAGTACATTTGGTAATAGATCTTTTTTTTATATTGTGTCCTTGGAGACGTGTAAATGTGTAAATAAAGATTACTATACTTATCAAATTGTGATTATTGACAGCAAGATAGTTCAGGATTAATATTATTTAAACCATATCGCAAATTAAAATTGCAACTTTTTATCAATTTTAAAGTGAAGTATGACTGATAATTATCAATTTTACATCAATAACATTAAACCTACAGCCAATTTTAATTTATAACTAACTCATTATAACGAGATAGCTAGCTCGTTATAACGAGATAACTAACTCGTTATAACGAGATAATTAATTCGTTATAACGAGATAATTAACTCGTTATAACGAGATAACTATTTCGTTATAACAAGATAACTAATTCGTTATAACGAGATAACTAATTCGTTATAACGAGATAATTAACTCGTTATAACGAGATAAATAACTCGTTATAACGAGATAACTAACTCGTTATAACGAGATAACTAACTCGTTATAACGAGATAATTAACTCGTTATGACGAAATAACTAACTCGTTATGACGAGAAAACTAACTCGTTATAACGAATTACATGTAGTTATAACAATATAATTAACTATAACGAGATTTATTCGTTATAACGAGATAATTAACTCGTTATAATGAGATAATTAACTTGTTATAACGAGAAAACTAACTCGTTATAAATAGAACTAACTCGT
Source organism: Saccostrea cuccullata (assembly GCF_032062105.1). Taxonomy (NCBI): domain Eukaryota; kingdom Metazoa; phylum Mollusca; class Bivalvia; order Ostreida; family Ostreidae; genus Saccostrea; species Saccostrea cuccullata. Next base: position 31,466 of record NW_026929155.1, on the reverse strand, counting down.
TATAACGAGATAAGTAATTTGTAATAACGAATAAAACTAAGTCGTTATAACGAGATAATTAACTCGTTATAACGAGATAAAACTAAGTCGTTATAACGAGATACTAACTCGTTATAACGAGATAACTAAGTCGTTATAACGAAATAATTAACTCGTTATTACGAGTTAATATTTTTTTTATCTTTGCAGAAATGAGCCTATCCGGCTTTCGTATAAATAAATAAGAATTGCCCGAAAGTCTGACTAGAGAATGATCAGCATAATTTGTTTCTGTAACAAATGACTTACGTTTGTGGTCGCAATGAAACTAATGGAGATAACGAACAGTATTCGAGATCAAAAGTCCATAAACGAAAATAAAATAGGAGCAGACCAAATATGGGCCTCTAAAACATCAGCGGTGGAAAAAGGTTCTAAGGAGAAGTGAGCATCCCAGCTGAACGGCCATATCAGCCACGATCAGGATAGGGAAATAAAGGAAAAAATCTGTCATGGATTCAGAGTATAAATAATGGAATAACAATTAGTATGAAAAACGTCAGTCAGCATTTAACTCAACGATAAATTGTATTTGCTGACAAGGTCATTGTATTGATCATAGAACTTACGAAATAATGACTTTAAACGAGACAGCTGATTTTCTTTTCACCAACTTGTTTGTCAATATTTTATTTCGTTTGAAAATTGTAACTTATTTCCTGAGAATGTGCAGCTCAAATTACTATTTATATTGTTGTTATATAATTTACTCATCAACATATCATTAATCAAACATTTTTAGAAAGTTTACATTTCAAGAATATTTTTTTAAAGTTATCAAAAGTAATTCTCTTTAAGCATTATAATGTGCTAGAAATTGAATCTCGCCGATTTCGTTAAAACTTTGTGATTTAATTACATTTTATAAAAAAAATAGTATTGGAAACAAACAATTGTTCTTGTTTCCATAGCAACAGGCAACCCTTCTTTTGCTCACGGGAGGAAAATACCAAAAAATGTTATTTCTTCTCAATTTTTAAATTTAATTAGTAAAGGTGACTTTTATAATTTGTTTTTCTTGAAAATAATTTGTTATTTGTATTTTCTAAACAAGGATGATGAAATAGAATGGATCTACTAATAAATGCCGAATGATATCAAAAGCTGCTTTAAAATTGGTGGGAAAACATGACATTGTACACAAAAATGCATTAATTTTGAATCTTGGTATTTATTATCTCCTGTAAAAGGGTAATTTTTGAAACTTAATAAATTAACAGTAGTTGAAAATGACATTAGATAAGTAATGGCATGATATACTAAGAGTTCATTTGTATTTGCAAAGTTAGTGTCTAATAAAATCTCGGAAGTGAGGGGGGGGGGGTTACTGCAATTATTTGTCAGGTGTCAATGAGCTAAAAAGTGTTGAAAAAGGAAGTTTTTTTGATTCCTAGATAACTGCGAAGGTTGCAATATTATTTACTCAAATGTAATTTTTTTCTAGTTTCCTAGGGGGATTTTTTTATTATCATTATATAAAAGTTTAATATGTGTATGGTATTTCCCTTATATAGTTAAAAGTATCTATTTTAAAGTAGAATACATACAGATATATATATATGTAAGTTCAAATTTAAGAGTTAAGGAAATTGAATTAATATTGTTAAATTTCGTTGGTTTTCTTGCTTCCATGCAATGTTTTGAATTTGTAAAATTTTTCAAAATAAATTCAAATGGTTAATATGCTAATTTTGGGACCACCCTACAAGTTTATGGTAATCAGAAACATCATGCCATTTTCAGAACAAAACATTTCAATGGGATTTAAAACAAAAACATCCAAAAATCCTATCATATATTTATGCTCCTAGATAAATTAATATTCATTGGGATTCGACATGCCAATAGAATTCATATCAGATACACTGATTATGGCGCTACTATTAAGATATACAATCAAATTTATGCTGGAAAGCAGTTAAGTACATACCCTCCTCTTCACATTTGAAAAAAAGTGTAAAAAAAAAATATCAGGAAACATAGATATAAAGTTTGATTGTTTCAAAAAGTAGTGGGTCAAATTTCTATGGGGGTCATTTTTCAATGTGTGTGGAATCGTAGAATTACTGGTCTGGAATGTTTTCTACGGTCGAGAAAAGACCCTACTTGTCGAAGAATAGTTACACTGGGTCAATTTGCTACGTAGAAAAATGACCCCCTCGTTAATTATTCTACGGGGGTCACTTTTCGTCGTTACACAGGCACTGGTGGAATAGTTTGATGCTCTGAATTTTACATTAAATTCAGAGAAAATGGATTTGAAAGTAAAGAGAAGAAATCGATTTTGGGGAGAAATTTCTGTTAATTTTGGATGAAGGAAGAAGGATATGGAGATAACGAACAGTATTCAATCTCAACGTCCATTAAACAATATACAAAATAAAGGAGAGCAAACACGGACCTCTGAAACATCAGAGGTGGGATCAGGTGCCATGGAGGAGTGAGCATCCCCTGCCGACCGGTCACACCCGCCGTATGCTCCTTGTCATGATCAGGAAATAACGGAAAAAATCCGTCGTCAATTCAGTGTTATAAATAATGGACTAACAATTGGTATGAAAAACGTCAGTCAGCATATGACTCAATGATAAATTGTATTTGCTGACAAGGTCATTGTATCGACCATAGAATTTACGAAATTATGACTTTAAACGAGACTGTCGATATTCTTATTTCATCAACTTGCTTGTCAATAATTTACCTCGTTTAAGAAATTGTTCATACGTAGAGCACGCTCTTGCGTATCGAATCAACTGAGATATATATACTCCGTATGCAGGTGATGAAGGTATATTGCTGCATAAGTAAGGGAAGTTGACGATAGAAAACTTAAAGTCATCACGTTTATCATATAGCTTGGTTGTTAGATTACCATCGCAGTTATGATAAGGCTGTCCGAAGGCTTAAAATGTCTTAAAACATACATTTTATTTTGAGCTAGATTTTAATTTCAATATGTTATCCTTGTTTGAAATTGCAGTCAACTTGAGATAACAGTTTATTCAGGTATTATAATAAAGCATTTCTGTGATGTCAGATGACTGTGTTGATCACTTGACGGACATTTTTGATATTCTTAAATGTTGCACAAAAATCGCATCGGCACAAGTGCATAACACAATTATTGTGCAAAGTTTGTTATATCGATCAATTCATCGTGATCCATGGTACTTAAAAAGTGCTGGGGTCAGGTTTAAGTTTTTCTTCTTAAGAAAATAGTTTACAATAATTAAAATTACCAACGTAAGAAGGGGTATTTTCCACTCATTATCGCGATTTATACAAAAGCGGATAAAATACATACGATCCCCCAGCAAAGTTCAGTTAGAAGACATACTTCTCTTTTAGATTCACGCAAAATATCTTCAATTTATCCTCGTCTTTCACTTGTGCAAGTCCAATATAAACACGATTCATAAATTCTAACTCTGTCTACGGAAGTGTAAGGGGAACGTTTCAAACATAATATTTTGCTATTGCTTGAATATATGCATATAGGACAAGCAAAAGGAATAGAGATATTTAAATATCAAATGTTAAACATTATAACAACACACACAAGCTTAAAAAACAAACCTTACATTTGAATTAAACAACAGGTCCCCAGAATAAATCTACATGCCGTGTAACCATTATGACACTTTCCCCGTCATGTCAGCTCAAGTATGCAGTGACTTGACGTCATATTCTATTATGACGTCATATGTAGGTAGTTCAGAGAAGTTACTACAGTTTGAACAGTTTGATATTTTACGGGCAGCCTTATCCTAGCTGCGATTAGTGTCTTTTTCAATTAAAATATCCAAGTATGAAGCAGAAGTGTCGGACTCTGTTGTATCTTTTATCTCAAGCTCACCAGGATATATCGTATCGACGTAGGAATAGAAATTATCATTATTAATTGACAATACGTCGTCGATATATCTACAAATGTCTAGTTGAAGGCCACAGCAAGTGTTTTCTTCTTTTCACGCATAAGATTTTGTATAAATTCTGCTTCATATGAATATAAAAATAAGTCTGCTAATAACGGAGCGCAATTTGTACCCTTGGGTATTCCAATAGATTGTTGGAATACCTGGTCTCCGAAAACCACATAGATATTGTCAATCAGAAACTCAAGCATCTTCTTGATGTCAACTTCAGAGTACTTATGCGTGCAATCAGAATCTGTTTTAGCAAAATATTTTTTTAAATGACCAATGACGAGGTAAGTAAACTAACGAGTTCCATTTTTGTTGAAGAAGCATCTGTCCATGATATCAAAAAGCCTGGGTTTTAATTTGTCGTAGGGAATCGTTTTGTATAAAGTTGAAAAGTCGTAAGTTTTTAAGCTGTTGATTTTTGTGAAGTCTTGTGATTTCAAATTGTCCAAAAGTTCTTTAGAATTTTTAAGTATCCACATCTGATTTACACCACTTCTTGAGTATATAGTTGCACAGTACTTTTGAAGTTTTTCCTTCTCTACTGTCAATATTTTAGTGAGAAGTAACGAAAGAGGCTTTATTGAACATTTACTGGACCCTGCAATGTATCTTTGGTAGTAAGGATTCTTATTAAGTTTCGGAATCCAATATATATAAGGTAGTTCAAATTCATTTTGGCTCTGTGGAATATTAAAAGTATTCAAAACTGACAGGTGATTTTGAAGAATTTCTTCCTTAGAAAGAGAAGTATGAGTATAAGTAGGATTACCACTTGTAGAATTAAATCCAAGTTCTTCTAGAATGCAATTTATATAATGAGCCTTACTAACGAAGACAATGTTGTTACCTGCTTTGTCGGCAGGAACCAGTACGTACTGATCGTGTAATCTATCCAATTCTTTTTTCACTTCTGGTTTATTGAACACAGAAGGATAGATGGTTTTCATTTTGCCCCTCAATCTTTTGATACGTGACTTTAACATAGATCTGATAGATTTAATCCATTCTGACAAGGTGTCAATGTCTTCTTTTTCATATTTGGCCCATCTGCATATTTTAAAAATAAGGTATAAAAATGAAGTAACATCAGTGAGTGAGTAACACTTCAGAACTATGAGTCGGATAATCAGGTTGTGATATAGAAAGATGCATGGCAATACGAGGGTTGTCCGTAAAGTTCGTGGACAAACTAAGAATTAAATAAAAGTTGTAATTAGTAATTATCAATGTTGTCCACGAACTTTACGGACAACCCTCGTAAGAAGATCACTAAGCATATGAAGTACCTGTGAAAATTTTTGCTTTATCTCAATATTTTCCAAATTAAAATTGCACATGTCTTGTATGAGTTTATTAATAACAGGGTTTGGCTATCTATGGATCCCTCGATCGTCCGTCGGTGACGATAACCTTTTTCAACTTCATGGGGAATGGGATTTACCCGGACGATGTGTGCGGAGGTGACTGGTCAGGCCGACACTGGCATGGATTAGTCTCTGACAGTGAGGGCGGGTGATGGTGGCAGCTCCCGGGTCCTTAGCGCTGTCTTTCTTGCCCTGCATTAGACGTCCTGTTGCCTTCACAGCTCTTTGTGCCCTTGTGGACCAACACCTGTCTTGTGCTGCAACTTTCTATGAGTCAGGGTTGATACTGAATGCCTTGACAGAGGTCTTTAGGCTGTCCCTTAAATCGTTTTTTTGGGCACCACGGGCACGATTTCCTTCCTGTAGTTTGCCAAAGAGTAGTTACTTGGGGAGTCGATAGTCTGGCATACGGACTACGTGTCCCGCACAGCGGAGTTGTGACTGTATGATCAAGGTGTAGATGCTGGGCAGGCCAGCACGGGTCAGGACTTCTGTGTCGGGTATTTTTTTTTGCCACCTCATACTAAGAAGCTTTAGGAGGTTTTCTGGCGTGCCTCTGGTACACCATCCACGCTTCCCAGCCATACAACAATGTGGTGAGAACCACTACACAATAGACCTTTATCTTTGTCCCTGTTATGATGCCTATATATTCTGTCCCACACGTTCTTGTACTGTCTGCCAAAAGCAACGCTCGCTTTGGCCAGTCAATTGCGCTCCGTTTTTAACAGACTTATTTGTGTATTCAAATGAAGCAGAATTTGTACAAATCCGTATGCGTGAAAAGAAAAAAAAAACACAAGATGTTGCCTTCAACTCGACATTTCGATACAATAACCTTGTCAGCAAATATAATTTATCATTGAGTCAAATGCTGACTGACATTTTTCATACTAATTGTTAGTCCATTATTTATACACTGAATTGACGAGTCAGCAGGGGACGCACCCATGGCACTTGATTCCTCCTCTGCTCTGCTCCTATTTTGTATTGTTTTATGGACTTTGAGATTGAATATTGTTCGTTATTTCCACATCCTTCTTTGAAGAAAGCAAACATCCTAAGTGTTATTCAGTTGTCACTTCGAGCGCAGGTTAATAAATACTGCCCTCGGTGCTCGAAAAAAAGCATTTAAAAGCTTTTTAATAAATTTCACTTAAATATTCTCTTTTAATTAAAACGCATGTCCGTAATATTTTTATCCAGTTTCTGATTTCTTCATTAACATTTTTTAGTATGGCCCTTCTTATACTGAAATATGGCAAGTCCTAGGTTTTCCTGGACTTGTTTCTTTGTTCTGAAACGTGTTTTGTTAAAAGTTTGGGAAAAGAAACTAGTGAAAGGGTAAAAGATCTAGTGAATGCTGTTGGTATGACAAAACATTAACTTTCTGTTTATCGCCATGTTTCCTTTAATTTTCATGGCGTTTGGGTTTGGATGCTGTCAGGAAGAAATTTAATGCAGTGGATTCCTGAATCTGGTTCTATCCTTTCATAAACCTCTCAACTTTTTTTTTTGCAAAATAAATGCTTTCTAGATTTTTTCAGAAATAGAATTGCCTCGTCGAATAAAAATTTGAACACTTAGATAACTAATATCGAAGAAAATGGCATATAGAACTGTTTTGTGCTTTTGCAATTCTTTTCTCTTCTCAGACATTTGTTGTTTTTGTAAGGTGCGTCTTATTATAAACCTGTTTTGCTGGTTTAAGGCAACGAATTCAAGTTTCATTATCTGCTTCAATTTCACACGAACACGGACAACTACATTGTTTTTTATTTTTTCAAAATAATTGATAAATATTATTTTACACTGTCCTTTTCACTCATTTCTCAAAACATACATATAGTGTGACCTTTAATTAATAAGCTTTTGCATTGCCAAATGCTTCCTTAAACCTGTGTAAACTACCCGCAAAATGATGCCTATCAATTTCATTATGTGTCTTTATGTCAATCAAACATCATCAGGGAAAATTTGTTGAATTTTGGAAAAAGTACATGTACATTGGTTGTTGTAAGTTCTTGTTGCAAAGGACGGTGCCAATTTTTGATGCCCATAATTATATCATTTTTTCTCATTGAAATCCACAGGCTCATGTGTGTATAAAGAGATAATAGTTGAAGTAAAGTTCATATATTTCAGTAGGGCTTTACAATAATATCGATATTTCAATGTATTGCAATACAATGACAAAAAATATCGTATCGCAATACGATTTTGCAAGATCGATATATTGGCAATATGCAAAAATTAAGGAATTTTGTCATTAAATATAAAGAATGGACTTATGGAAAGATTGTTATTAAGCCAAACACTAAGTCAGAAGTTGTTTGTGGGAACATTTCAGAGCATATCTTAAATAAAAACTTTTTAGGACGTAATTTATGTTTTGTGATTCAATTTAACATGTTGAGGACATTTAGAATTTTTTTATTTAGACTTATCACGTGATTTCGGTGACATATGATTTTAGAAATTATACTTGCAGTTTTGACGTCATCTTTAAATTTCAATATTGTAAAGGACATAAACTAGTTAAGAATCTTAGTCTTATTCATAATTGAATATTGTTCGTTATTTCCACATCCTTCTTTGAAGAAAGCAAACATCCTAAGTGTTATTCAGTTGTCACTTCGAGCGCAGGTTAATAAATACTGCCCTCGGTGCTCGAAAAAAAGCATTTAAAAGATTTTTAATAAATTTCACTTAAATATTCTCTTTTAATTAAAACGCATGTCCGTAATATTTTTATCCAGTTTCTGATTTCTTCATTAACATTTTTTAGTATGGCCCTTCTTATACTGAAATATGGCAAGTCCTAGGTTTTCCTGGACTTGTTTCTTGTTCTGAAACGTGTTTTGTTAAAAGTTTGGGAAAAGAAACTAGTGAAAGGGTAAAAGATCTAGTGAATGCTGTTGGTATGACAAAACATTAACTTTCTGTTTATCGCCATGTTTCCTTTAATTTTCATGGCGTTTGGGTTTGGATGCTGTCAGGAAGAAATTTAATGCAGTGGATTCCTGAATCTGGTTCTATCCTTTCATAAACCTCTCAACTTTTTTTTTTTTGCAAAATAAATGCTTTCTAGATTTTTCCAGAAATAGAATTGCCTCGTCGAATAAAAATTTGAACACTTAGATAACTAATATCGAAGAAAATGGCATATAGAACTGTTTTGTGCTTTTGCAATTCTTTTCTCTTCTCAGACATTTGTTGTTTTTGTAAGGTGCGTCTTATTATAAACCTGTTTTGCTGGTTTAAGGCAACGAATTCAAGTTTCATTATCTGCTTCAATTTCACACGAACACGGACAACTACATTGTTTTTTATTTTTTCAAAATAATTGATAAATATTATTTTACACTGTCCTTTTCACTCATTTCTCAAAACATACATATAGTGTGACCTTTAATTAATAAGCTTTTGCATTGCCAAATGCTTCCTTAAACCTGTGTAAACTACCCACAAAATGATGCCTATCAATTTCATTATGTGTCTTTATGTCAATCAAACATCATCAGGGAAAATTTGTTGAATTTTGGAAAAAGTACATGTACATTGGTTGTTGTAAGTTCTTGTTGCAAAGGACGGTGCCAATTTTTGATGCCCATAATTATATCATTTTTTCTCATTGAAATCCACAGGCTCATGTGTGTATAAAGAGATAATAGTTGAAGTAAAGTTCATATATTTCAGTAGGGCTTTACAATAATATCGATATTTCAATGTATTGCAATACAATGACAAAAAATATCGTATCGCAATACGATTTTGCAAGATCGATATATTGGCAATATGCAAAAATTAAGGAATTTTGTCATTAAATATAAAGAATGGACTTATGGAAAGATTGTTATTAAGCCAAACACTAAGTCAGAAGTTGTTTGTGGGAACATTTCAGAGCATATCTTAAATAAAATCAACAAGATTTTTTTTTTCATGTTGGTTACTTATCATAGTTATGTATATTCTGCATGTAAATTAAAGCAAATATAGTAAGAAAATGTTATTTTTATTACGTTGAAAATATTGCAATACATTTTGCAATACAGTTAAAAATATCGCAATATATCGCCAATACCCAGCCCAATATTTCAGTGAATATTTCTTTGTGAATCTTTAAGAGTTTAAAAACAATTTTAATGAATCGTTTAATTTTATTCTGGTGCGCAGTACAGTTAAGGTTACAAATAGTAATATCGGCGATTATTTTACGATACAGAAATACTTAAAAAGGATGGGCGAAACTTTTTAGGACGTAATTTATGTTTTGTGATTCAATTTAACATGTTGAGGACATTTAGAATTTTTTTATTTAGACTTATCACGTGATTTCGGTGACATATGATTTTAGAAATTATACTTGCAGTTTTGACGTCATCTTTAAATTTCAATATTGTAAAGGACATAAACTAGTTAAGAATCTTAGTCTTATTCATAAACCCTTTTAACACGATAAGTTGTTTGTGAAAAGTGCTGCAAACATATGAAGATTCCCTTATTTGATTGCTTAAATTTAATTTGTTGGATGGCTGGTTGAATATTTTGCTTGTCAACTACATTAAACAAGGTTATAATTAATTCATTTGCAAGATTATTTATTTTATGATGTTCACAGCACTTTTCGCAGCACTTTTCAAATATCTTGATGCTTTTTGAGTTTATGTGTAAAAACTTGGCAAGATATATTGAGAGTATGCCCTTGCAATTTATTGATTTAATGGGACCCTTCTATTACTTTTTTAATGAATCTGCATACAAATAAACACAGCATCCAGGTAAAAGGCCTTTGATATAACTGCAAAAATATGTTATTTGAGAAACAAATGTGACTTGATCAGCCTCTCACTGTGTACACACTGCTTAAACATTTGACGTCATATTGACAAGTTCATTGCGATCGATGAATGAATTTAAAATTTGTTTTTTATAATAAGTTTTTGTAGTCTTCAGCTATCCATCAGTTTCAAATATCCAAAAAAATTATTTTGTGGTATTTTGAAGACGTTATATTTTGTGTGACGTCTTAGTAAACATTTCCCGTATAAAGTAGGCCCTCCTCTTTACATTAATCTTAACTGTGCTTCGTGTGCTGATTCTTCATCTTTCATTTTAAATACAATGTCTCGATTAGCCCTTGTTTTCAAGTTTCTCACGATGAAATTATTTGAAGAAAAGTGGTCAAATGAAATGTAATCAATTCATTAAAGATTCAATCACGAGAGAAAGTCAAGCTGAAAGTCATATGGTTTCTTTGTTGTATATCAGAGAGCTCAACACATCATTTATTGAACAGCCGTTAAAAATAGCATGGTGATAAGGTCAAAGATTTTTTGAAGATTATTGTTAAATTTTGTAACAGCTATCTTTAAATGACATGCATTTTTGTATTATATTTTTTTATTATCCATGTTTATTTTCAATGGTTGGTACATGTATTTGAGAACATTTTTCTCTTTAATATGATCTTTTTAATTTAAAAAAAACTATAGTATTTGATAAACAATCATTTTATGAATCTGAACTGAACACCAAACAGTCAACTAATAATTAAATAAGTGCAAAATGATCAAGTAATGTAGAATCAAAAATTAACCAACCTCTCATTACTTTGCGGTGAAGGTATATTTTTAATCATTTTTTTTAATCATTTGGCTATAGTCTTCATCATATTGAAATTGATAACATCCTGAGAAAAATTGCTAAAAAATGTACAAATCTAGGATGGAAATTTGATTAAAATAAAGGGGGGGGGGGGTCATTTGCCTATAATTTTTTTTTAAATATGCACTTTATCTTTTATGTCAATTGAATGAAAAAGAATTTATTCTTGAGTTATATTGCTTAATACTGTTCATCTTATAAAATCCACAGAGGGTGATAATTGAAAAGAAACAAATAGATATAACGAAAGTATTCAAAATTAAAACTCCATAAATTAATACAAAATAGGCGCAGAGCAAACATTGACCTCCAAAACTTCGGATACGGGATCCGGTGCATGAGGGAGAGAGCATCCCCTACCGACCGGTCACACTCGGAAATATTTTGGTGATTGTTCATATTCTATTGTTCTTCAAAATGACCGAAATTGTATAGTCGCAGTGTATAATTACCATTTCAAGTTTCGCAGGCTGCACTACATTTGATAGCAAGGAAACATGTCTTGCGTTTTTAACTGATTTATGAAGGAGTGCTAATTTTTCCCTTTCAAAATAGCTTGAAAGTCTTGTGAAAAAGACGTTTCCGAATTAGATTCTACATTAAGTATTTTTTGACGAATGAATTCCAAGATTCAATTACTAATTTTTGTTTGTAGGTTGCTCTACAACATGAAAATGCCAATGAAGAAAATTGAAAAATTCTAAGAAGCTAACACCATTTTATCTAATTTTACAATAGCATAATGAAAAAGCTATCCCATACACAGTTGAAACCACGAAAGTGTTCTCGGTGTAAGAGCAATTCAGAATACTACTGCAGGACGTGTAAACAAGATTTGTGTGTTCCATGTAAGGAGAAACATGTGATAGAATATAAAACGAAACACCATGATGTAGTGATTGATCGCTTAAAATACGGGGATATTTTGATATTAGAGGCATGTAAGAAACACCCCAACATGATAAGTGAAATGTGGTGCCTGATATGTAGGACTCTCATCAAACAATGAAACAACGTGTACAGCGATAAGAATAACAGAACCATGGAAACCATGCTGTCTCTACTGCTCTCGCTTAAATGGGGATTTTCTTATTGGGATGAAGCGAGATGATAAATATACAGCCACGGTGGGTAGTTACAAAAGTACAGGGCAAGAACTTCATCATAACCCATGTCAGGGACTGTATTTTGATCCTAGATATATCACAGAAAACCAGAATGGAGATTGTTGCGAACTTCAGTGATGGCCTCTTTGACTCAGGTGCTGTAGTTGTTACAGATCGTAAAGGAACACACCGCTTCTCCTATAAAGGGAGTAAACCAGGATCATTCTTAAACCATGTGGAATTTTTACTGATGCACTGTCAAATAGCATTGTGTGCAGGGATGGGGTAATTGAAAAAATTAATTGTAATTGACCGTAATTAATTACATTTTTTGAAGTAATTGGATGTAATTTGTAATTGAACATTTTTCAATTACTTGTAATTGTAATTTAATTAATTACACTGAAAAAATATCATGTAATTTCAATTACTTTTTCAATTACAATCAATTACCTTATATAATACACATGCATAATATATTGTCACCACAACCTCCCCTTATACTGTCTTTTATTTTATTGCAAAACTTATCCTCAGTCCTTCCATTATACAGAAGACAGTTTATCTTATAATTATGTAGTTTCTTCTAATCATTATATAAAATTTGATTTTTATTTGTTTTATGTTTATCTAAATCTTGCACAACCATTTTTTAATAGGTCTATTCTGCTATGAAACACATAATAGGTCTATCATTTGATCAATGTAGAATAAGAATGTGTGTCAGGAAAAAAAGAAAGGGAATGTGTGTGTCATTAATGAAGTTCTCTCTTTTTGGTATTAACCCTCTAGACCACAGCTGTAAATTGCAATCAAAACAAATCAACGCCTTGACCCTCTAAAGATGTATTCCCTCCATGATTATGATGACAAGCCAATGCATGGGGATCATTATTTCAATTAAAAATGCTCCGCTAGTTTGAGAAAAGAAAAATTTCAATTTGATAATTACATGTACATGTATTTTCAAATGTATATATATATTTTTTTATACAGAATTTTATGAATGAATTTAGCAATTTAGGATGTTAAGGTTACCATTAATAGAAATATTTAATATGAGGGGTTATAGTTGTGGCTTATTTTACTCTATAAAAAAAACCCCAGTTTATCAAATATCATAACCCATGCAATCTGTGTGCATGCTGGTTTTGTTTGGAGGCAATTGCATCAAACTGATCTTGATTATTTCTTTACTGTTTTGTAAATAAAAGTTATGATTTAAACCAAAAAGATACACTAGCATATTATTTCTTGTTTTGTTTGTGCAGAGGCTGCGCTTATATACAGGAAGATGATCCCTGTTCTACATATTCATATGATTATAAAAAAATTCAAAAAATTGAAAATGTAATTTGTAATTTAATTAATTACTTTTTTAAAGTAATTGTAATTTAATTAATTACATGTCCTAGAAAGCCTGTAATTTAATTGTAATTTAATTGAAGAAAAAATCAAAGTAATTGTAATTTAATTAATTACTTTTTAAAGTAATTGACCCCATCCCTGTCTGATTGTGTGTGATATAAACACAATGACAGTACAGATGATTAACAAGGATGGTCAGTTCCTGGCAGTACTACTGACAGAAAAACAAGGGGTGCAACATCCATACAGCTTAAGCTACGATCACGGTTCGCATCTCTCTGGGTAGGATCATTAAAGAACGCGATTATTTGTATATAGAGACATTTACAGGTGCATCATAGTCTTAAAGAAAATGAGAAAGATTAATTATGGATATTTACACTACAGACACCAAAGGATTCTGCAACTAGTCTCCTACTAAATTATCAAATATACGTTAAAATATACCTGACATTAAATGCTTAATAATGGCATAAATTACAAAGAGTAACCTTTGATGTGTTGATCAAAGATGGGACCTTTGTGTGTATTTTAACTATATTTATTTATCTTAATTTTTCATGAGACAAAGTAATTGTTTAATAATTGACATGTCTTTCGAATGAAACATATAGAGCTGTCCAACAGTATTTAAGATCAGTAATCCATAAACAACACAAAACAAGAACAGAGCAAACATGGACCTCCCCAAAAAAATTCTTATTCTTCTATAGAACATTATTAATTAGGTTTGGCAAAAAAAAATTAGTAGAATTTTTTACGCGTTTGACTCATTTGTGAGCTGAAAACTTTCAGCTAAGTACATCAGCGAGTACAATTTACAATTGAGTCAAATGCTGACTGACGTTTTTCATACTATTTGTTTGTTCATTATTTATACACTGGATTGACGACGGATTTTTCTTTTATTTCCCGATCATGACAAGGAGCACACGGCGGGTGTGACCGGTCAGCAGGGGATGCTCACTCCTCCATGGCACCTGATCCCACCTCATATCTTTCGAAGGTCCATGTTTGCTCTGCTCCTAATTTGAATTGTTTTATGGAGTTTGATATTGAATACTGTTCTATATCTCTTATCCTTCTTTCTGTAATGATAATATTGTATCTTTTTAAGAATTGATATAAGTTAAAAATAAACTTATCTAAGATGATTAGATTAGGCAAAAACACAGTGGTTAGTAAAGGTGGTCTTATTGGAAATATGATGGTTAAACGTTTTATTAAAAGAAAGTTACATGTTCATTCCTCCTACACCGCAAGTCTGATCTTAATATTTTCAGTTACTAAAGTGATTAAACTAAAGCCCATAATCCTTCTTATAATTATAGGTGTTGTTTAATTCTACGTTAGAAAAAATATGTAGAAATCGTGCACAAATTCCGCAAAATAGTACTCTTGCCATGATTTTGTAATACTTGATTTACAACAAATATGTTTTCAAAAATCATTTGACGACCTAAAGAATTCAAGCGGTACTGTTTAATTTAAATACAATCTAATTAGAATGATTTAAATGAAGAAGTGCAAGCAGAGAATTCTAGTTTAACAACTTGATTTAATCATGTGAGAAAAATGATAGAAATTAGAAGAGAAAAGTCAATCTTTCATATGATAAAATTGTGTAATTTATATGTGTATTTGTGTCAATTTTAATTTATATAATATGTAATATAATAATGTATAATATAATATATATTTTTAATAATGTTCTTGAAATTGTTAAATTGGTATTCTTAACCATTAATTGAGAATGGGAAAATCAGAAATATGGATATTGTATATATATGAATGTACGATACTGTTTTCATATAAATTTGTAATCTAAACGTAGCTTGCATTTTCGGAAAATTTAGTTATCTTTTGTGAAGTGAATGGAATCTGAATTAAACATGATATTGAGGGACACCTTAGTTTATCAGAATTTTCTGCATTTATTTGAGATGGTTTAAAAATTACATACCTCTTTTGAAGATTTGATGCAATTTATTTATCCGAATCTTAACTAAGAATGATGAATCTTTACAAAAAAAAAAAAAAAAAAAAAACCCTGTAATTGGAAATATTTTTAGGGACAATTTTCAATTTTATGCATTTTAATACTATTCAGGCTTTTTTGAAGTCTTTAAATGATATTATTTAATGTTGATATTTATATCCCCAGAAAAGTACAAAAATACTACGTAAATTAAACTTTACAGAAATTTTATTTTCTTATCTTAATCATGAGAAACTAAGGCTTGTTTGTAGCATGATTTACTTAGGGCTCACTACAGGAAATGTATTAAGGGTTACTTGGATTTAACTCTACAAGTGGTAATCCAACTTATATCCATATCTCCCTTTCTAAGGAAGATTTTTGTAAACATGTTTTTTGTTTGTATTTTGATGTTGTTTTTTTTCTTTCCTAGTTTTGTGTGTATTTAGTCTGTTAAATTGTGTA
Source organism: Saccostrea cuccullata (assembly GCF_032062105.1). Lineage (NCBI taxonomy): Eukaryota > Metazoa > Mollusca > Bivalvia > Ostreida > Ostreidae > Saccostrea > Saccostrea cuccullata. The sequence goes on along the minus strand of NW_026929155.1, from coordinate 15,553 downwards.
ATATTCATTTAATTGAATGTCACAATGATATTTCATATATCTCATCGTGGTGGAAATAAAGAATGAATGAAAGGTAACATATTGATATGATCTGCAAAGTATATAAGTAATTTACTAATCACTCTTACACAGTATGCACGTGTATAATAACTCGCTTTTACATGTCAATCTCATATAGATTGATTTACTTATTATGATTTAAGGGGGCCGACTGGTTTTTATTGTGTGAAAAGTACAATAGCGAAATTCTTCATTTTTATCCCATATATAACTTGCATTAAGTTCAGTGTACACGCCACGTTTAGGGAAAATCTACCGTCCAGGTATTCAAGGGACCGTCTCAAAATACAGGTATATTTACTATTAGTCCATGAGCCACTGGGGGTGGTCGGTATCATTTTGGGTGAATAAACTTTATAGTGATATTTGTTAAGGTATACCCCTAACTAGTGAGAAAATGTATAATAGCATCAAATCTGGTGTGGCGTCAATGCTGGAGACACAGTTATTGCCCTTTTTATGCTCAAAGTATGTATTTTGAGCTAAATATATTTGCAACTTGCAAAGTGTTTGTCATACAGTGCCAACCGTGATAGGAAATTTTACCGAATTACTCCAAGATATGATTAACATATTAAAAAAGCATGCACTGAGTTACGTTAATGTTAATTTTATGAAGTTTTGGAATCAAATAGATTCATTATGGATGTTGGAAACATACATCGGATATACACGTACATACATTTTTAATCCACTTTGCCAGCGTGTCAAGGGGTTCATTTTCATGTCTTGCCCATCGCTTGGCGAAATCTTCCACGAAATACATAATATTTATGAAAAAAGGAATTCAGTGACCTCATCCTTTAAATACAGGTATCATTAAATTAAATAACGTCCAAACCATGTTTAGCATATTGTGAGATGTAAAAACTACAAACCTTCCGGGGGGGGGGGGGGTAGAAATGACCTTAATTTTGGAATGCATGTGTATTTTAACCATTTATCCTTCCGTTTTCACTGAATTGGAGGTGTTAAAAGATGTTGATTCCAAAAGACAGTATGTCAAAATAAAAAAAAAACACCATTGAGATAGTCTGCTACATCTGTTTCATATTTAATGTTTGAATGTTTTTTTGAATGTAGACGATAAGGGACAATTAGCAACTGAACTGTATGATATACGAGATGAATAGACTTTTCCGACGTCTACTTTCTCTACTTATCTAGTTACAAAGTATACTCCGTCGTCATATGCTTATAGTGTTTATCTCTCCCAACTTATTCGAAACGCAATTCTAAGTAAGAGATTGCTCTGAATCTTCTATTTTTTTTTTTAACAGAGGCAAGCTACTGTCAGGAAAGTTGATGTCAAATTGATTTCAAAAACTTCGTTTAAGCAAATATAACCATCACTGGATTGAAATACGTGCTGCCAGCTGTCAGAGCCTGTGTTTGTGTTCTAAATTTGACTATAGGATATTCTTTTAACCTGATCAATACATGGGATTCACGGCAAGTGTGACAAGAAGACAGGGGTTGTTTACTACTCCTGGGTACCTGATCTCATCTCTGGAATTTCCTTGGATCCGTGTTTTGTTCTCTTTTTTTTTTTAATTTGTATACTTTATACTTCCTCAGAGAATTGAAAATATCTTACACGTACTTGAGTCTAAAAATTGACGAACTCTCTACCAATAAGATCATTCTATTATTTTTAGCTTACCTCAACGTAGTTGGGTCTCGGCGTCGACGTCCTATGTTGATCAAAATTGTATGGGTGATACATCTAAGAATGCATACTACAGTACCTGCATCGTCATTCTTTACAATTCTATCGTGTCCTATCGTGCGTGTATCCTATCGTATCGTGCGTGTATCCTATCGTATCGTGTTTTCCGTTTATCAGGTTTTGAGTTTTCTATCGTGTTTTCCGTCTATCGTGTTTTGCGTTTATCGTGTAGATCGTTTATCAGGTTCTATCGTGTATCGTGTTTTGCGTTTATCGTTTATATTCTGAAACCCTCGCTTTTTATCTTTGCTATAGAAAGAAACTCCTGAGCTATTCCGAGTTTCTTTTTCGTTTCGTTAACAAAAATTAGATTACTTTAACCGAAAAGGAGAAAAGAAAGTTTTATCCCTTTCTTTTTCATAATTAAAAGAAATAATAAAGCATAGAAGGAAAATAATAAATGAATAGCGTATTTCATGAATAAATAAATTGATTAATCAATCAATAATTAAACACATAAATAAAATAAGTATATCATGGTAAAGCAGAGAGTGATTGTCAAAAATTAAACTGTAGCCCTATTTTTCAGAAATGAAATTATAGTCGATCACCGGCTTTTTTTAAAAAAAATAATTTATCGAATTGTATGAATTATTTATTCAAAATTAAATATTTTTAATATGATTTTCTTAAATGAATCAGAGTTACTGGAGAAAGATTTTTGGTAAGCTACGGTGTATGCGTAACCAAAAAGCAAATAAATAAATAATAAACAGGATATTGATATGTATCTTTTTTCATGCAATATTCTTTTTTTTCCTTATTTATCGTCTGATTATATAAGTAATATGTTAACGCCTCTGAACTGCATGTATGCACAATTATTTAAAGTCTTCATGTTACAAAAATAATAAAACATTAGACATTAATCAAGATGATTTTAACACCGATTTTGGCCGTATACGTTCAAATTTTAAATTACTGTATACAATGAAAAACATGATGTTTTTAAACAACTTACCTTTTTGGCGTGAAGGTAAACTGAAAATATAATCCATCGGGGTGTCAAATCAAAGACCTTTCCTTACCAGAAAACTGACACGTATGTGTAGCTCTCTAATTAGCACACTGCCTTCTTCTGCGGTCAACACCCCCTCCCCCTTCTCCCCTAACTGACACCTCGGCCCGTGTGTGTGTGATCAGCGTCAACATACCTGTACTGATTTCTCACCTGGGGTCAATTAGATACATCGAATACTACCTAGTTCTAATGAAACACATCTACTTATTTTCGGGATTTTGTTCCTAACTTGTGTGAACAAAATTATATTTGGCTATTTGGATAGATCCTATTTCTAATTTTAAATTGGTTACGGACTTTTAACATCCCGCCCTTCGAATATGCCTCATATGAGATTACCGTGTAAGTCTAAAATGATTTTCAGGGTTTAATAATTCATTTGCCGACTTAAACCTATTTTTTGTTATTATCAGAAACAGTATACACAAAGTTAAATAGCAATGATTTATAATTATTTAGTCAGAAAAGTCGCATTTCACTCTTTTAATATTTTTTTATTATTTTTTGTGTTGTAAAGAAAAAAGTATTAAACCATTCAATATCATTTAATTAATAGGAGGTTTTAAGTATCTGATATAGATTAAATGTTGACATGTGCATAACCGAGAAATTAGCGTAAACGTACACATACAAGTGCAGTTGTAGGAGATTCATATTCTGTTGACATAGTTTACATGTATTAATGCAGAGCGCCATTATAATAACAATTATTTAAATTTCTATTCAGGAAATTGATTTTCTTGAACTATTTAGTTCTTGAAAGACCTATCATGTTAATTTTTTAAATTATATTAAAGCCGTTTCTTTGAACCTTTCTTTCGGCCGGTTTTCTTCTTGTATTTTTTCTAAGATTTTAATATTTAATTGCGATTTTTGGAAACATCGCAGATTGTAATCTTTAAGATTTAATATTTAATTGCGATTTTTGGATACATCGCAGATTGTAATCTTTAGACATTAAATACAAATATTTAATTTATTGCGCAAATTTCTTCCGTGAAATAACTTGGTACTCTTAGATAAATTTATTAGATAGAAAATTCAAATGTATATTTTTTTCATAAATGATAAGTCTATTTATAGAGTTTCAAAAATTTGTAACAGTACCCGTGAGAAACGGTATATAATTATGTAAGGGATTTTTGTGCAACAATTATTTTCAACCTTAAGATGAGAATTTCGACATTAACACAAATAATCGTAAATTCACACAATTGAGAAGAAATTAAAAAAAATTACAGTCTCCATATCATAATAATCCATTTAATTATTGTCAATTTTTTTTATATAAATAAATGAATTTTGTAAAATTAACACAGACATCTAAGTTTTTTTTATTATAATAATTAGATGTACTTTATAATTTAGATTTGAAGCTCTGCAAGTATTTAAATTAAAATATTGCAGTAAGTAAACAAAATAATCTTTTCGTCTTGTCAGAAAATGTTCCGCATTTTGAAACAATCCTATCAGGTTTTGCGTTTATCCTATCGTGAAGATCGTTTATCAGGTCTATCGTGTTTTGCGTGTATCGTGTTTTGCGTTTATCGTGTTTTGCGTTTATCCTATCGTGCGTGTATCCTGTTCTATCGTGCGTGTATCCTATCGTATCGTGCGTGTATCCTATCGTATCGTGCGTGTATCCGATCATATCGTGTATTCTGTAAAGAATAACAATGCGGGTACTGTACCAGCCTTGTTTCGGATGCCTGATTTGACCATTATTTTCCGTATGAGTGAACAGAATGTTTTTGGTGCAGATCAGATTTCTTCGTAACTATAAGTCCTATATTGACCAAACTTGACCAAACTTGAGGTTGATACATCTAAGGATGCATACTATATGTTATTTATCCCGCCCAACCCCCCAATCCCCGATCCCCAACCCCCACCTAGGTTAAGCTTATCACATCCGTGGAATTAAGGAGCAAGCACGTTTACTTCAATGTTTCTTGATCAAAGATGGGATGCGGAAAATAATGTTACCGTAATGGGTTTCAATTTCACTGTCGACTGTCGACTTCCTGTGTTTAAAAAAATATTTGGTGCTAGTGCTGTTTTAAAATCATTGAATTAAATTAAAAACATCAACTAGGAACGTCTTCAGTCTGGATTTTAGTGTCGACTCCCGACTTCCCGCGTTTAAGGTGGTTTTTGTCCCGTTCATCAGGTTGACACGAGTGCTTTATGTGCTGTATCTCTAGTAACTAAAGGGCAGGAATTTTTATTGGTGGGATTCTAACGTAGAAAAATGAGAACTTTATCTTGGCAGTCATTTCTCAACCTAAGGATAACTCAGGATAAAATTCAACTACATTAGATTATGTTGATATGATGAAAACTGGCCGTGTAGGAAATTAGAATCGTACACCTATAAACATGTAACGTTAAACATTAATGAAATCATTAGAGCACTGATAGAATACCACAAGCAACTTTGGACGATTGTTTTATTATCTAGAAGAAAAATAGCCTTTTGCGTTTAGACAGGATATTTTCCTTAATTAAGCTGTTTCTTGACAAAGTTAAACCATTGGCGGATCAAGCGGGATGGGGGTCAGGACATTAATCTAATATAGTATAACAACCTAGGATGATTTCAGACCCCGGATAAATAAACCCTTCTAACTCAATTTAAGGAATTGTCATTTACCGTATTATATAAATGTACATGCATATTTAGAAAAAAAATTTTCCTGTTTTTACTGGGAGTTGAACTATGTTCAGACTCCCTAGGTTGTCACGCAGTTTCTAGAGCAGTAATTTTACAATGAATTATATAGCGGCTGTCGTGGTGTTTCTCTGTCGCCCAATTTACTCCCCTGTGATATTCAATACAAACTCGCACCAGTCTATATAAACTCGAAAAAGCTTCCGCAATAAAAAATAGTCCATCTCATTTTTTTGAATTAATCTAATTTTCAAAAATGATTTGACAGTAAATGAAAAAGAATTTTAATTAACTCAATTTGAAAAGCATATTTTTGTCATCTTTATTGAGAAATAACTCGTAAATTTTGATTTCCGTATGAAAAAAAGTCCCGTCATTTATCATTTATCATTCGGCAATCCTCGGCTGACTCCACTACGCTGCATTACAAAAAGTGCGATGTCATCAAAGGAGCAACAACTGGTCTAACTGGTTTGACAATGACGCGATTGTCTAAATATAGATATGTAAACAAAGATGTAAGGTCAAAGGAACGCTAAGGTTTAACCGAACTTCTTTCAATTTGTTTCAGCAATAAAGAGACAGAACAACGTTACTTTTAAAAAAAAATACTATGGAAAATATCACTGTCAGACATTTATTTGCTCTGACAAGTAAAATGATCTGTTAGACTGGAAAATGTTTGTCAGACCAGATACATGCAACGCATTTTTTAAGTGGGTAAAGGGAAAAATAATAGCATTAAAGTTTGTTGATATTCGAATCTCACAATTTCAAATTACATTAAATTTACATCCTTTCATGAATTTATCAGCATTCAGTTGGTCACGTGTACAACACCAAATCTGAACTTGAAAAATGTGTGTGTACTTGTATTGCAGTATTACCTTATAAAATGTATCATTTGATTTTATTTTATAATTAAAACAGTTAAGATTAATGAATACATGCGTATGCACGGACACAATGGTATAATGATCCAAATGATCGATCTGTGAGAAAGATCGTTCCTCATGATAACAACTGTTTTTTTCTTGTAGTAGCTCGTTAAACTATGTCTGATTTTAATTACATTTGAATCAAATCAAAATCACAAAATTTAAGTGTCACTCGCGTGGTGCAGTTGTTAAGAGTTTGCTCTAGAGGGCTGCATTTCATTTCTGGAATTTTTGGTAATTATCAACTTTTCATTTCCGACATTTTTCATTTCTCATTTCCGACATTTTTTTTTGTTTTCATTTCCGACATTTTTCAAATACATATGTATACTTGTTTTAGCAACAGATCTGAAGACTTTACTTATGAAAAATTTAAAGTAAAAAATCATAAATTAATCATTGAAATCCATTATCTGGGTTTTGTAAATCTATCAATGACTTGGACAGAAGAGTGGTGCTGTCACTGTCATTTAATTCAAGTGCACATTAGATGTGGTGAAAAAGTTTATGCTCATTGAACTCTTTTACGTAGACTTAGTGCTACATGTATGCATATATTTGTGTTTATGTTTTTTTTTTTAATTTTTATCAATATTTTGTGATAAATACTTTTAAAATATACTTTATTTACTTACTTACAAAACATTGAATTGCCGCACAGGTAAATTCCGGAAATGAAAACAAAATTATGTCGGAAATGAAAACAAAAAAATGTCGGAAATGAAATAAAAAAATGTCGGAAATGCTATGCATATTTCCGGAAATGAAATGCAGCGGCTCTAGGGATTCAAAGTAAGGTTTTAATTGATCCTTACGTCGCAGGTTCGAATCCTGTGGGCTGCATTTGGAGATAAACTCTTTTGATGAGACCATATAAACTGAAATACCATGTCGCAGTATGTGCTTGCACAAAACGATTCCTCACTACTTAATGGTTTTGAGTGCCGTGTATAGGTAAAAATTTATAGACTTACATGTAGCTAGCTCCATCGACAAGTGGTAGTTTCTCAATATAATTGAAAAATTATCGAACGCAAAACAAACAAAATGTAAAGTATTCAGATACTTACTTCTATGTAGAAATTACTTGAAATGAAATTTAAAATTATGGAATAACAAAACTTGATGGTTATAAAGGTAGATACATTTGATAAAACAGATTAGCACGGAGTTTTATAACAATTAATTATTATGTCCGAAAAGAAACATTCATATCCAAAAGAGAATAGCAAATACTTATTTTAATCAGAGGAAGAAAAATGACAATCTAGTGTCTAGTGATGGTAACATCGAATATAAAGAGTGTTTGTTTGTTTCTTGGGACCAAATATCTTGTTCACATTCTAAAGAGAGTAGGGGCGTTTTGATTCAAATGCTTAAGAAATATAAGGGTTGTGTTTGAGTTTGAGTAAGAAATGGTACTGAAAGAAGTTTGAAACCTACCCACAAAATAGTATTTTCGAGTTTGGAAATTTATTTTTGCTATGGGGGTTGTTTGTTTGGTTCGGTCAAATTGTTGAGGTAAGAATTAGAAATAATAAATCCAGAACTAAACTTAACTGTTCGTGCGCAAGAAATATACAGTTGTTTTTCAATGGATGGCACTGTAGCTCTCCGGTCTGTTAAAATCTTCTTTCGGACAGCTACAGTTCTGCAGCTAATTTAAGAGCAGTCCCATGATCTTGGCTATTCAAATGCAATAGAATTTTTTTTTTAATGTTTCGTGTTGTATCTCTAACAAATCAGTTCTAGCTGAGTTGAATCTGAAAGGATGAAACTGTTCCTATGCTTCCCGTGAGATCTTTCAGACAACAATGTTCAACTCCCATGAGTACTTTCAGTACTTTGATTGTTTTAGTTTTTCGATTTTGATTTTTGTGGTAGTGGGTTTACAATTTCTCCTTTAACATCCCCCTTAAACTCCAGTGTAGTGAAATATTCATGGACCCTCCGATCCCTTCGTATGTTCATAAATTTCACAAAAGTTGGAACAGATTGATTCTCATATTAAGAACATTATTGTATGACAAATAAGACCTATCTCCCATAGACTGTGAGTGTATTTTAAATTTTGGCCAGATGTGTTTTCTAATAAATGTTCTAACCTGTCCCTGAACCTATATGTAAGTTATGTTATGCAACATTCATTACCCTGAGATTTTGATTCTTAAAAGAAACCATTAAATTTCTTTTCGATGCATAAATCTAAAAGTTATACTGGCTGTTCAAAGTGGAATATAGATATATCCCATAAATAGTGCAAGGGTCAAGAAAAGGGAATAGAACTTTAATGTCTAATGATGCCCGTGAAGTTTTTCGTTTATTTTATCAATAATTCCGCCGAGTTAATGCAGGAATTTATGTTGGGTTTGTATTAACATCACAAAGTTTAATATGACGGTATACGCCTGTTTATCGACAAAAAATTCACATATAAATCAAATTATTTTATATTGGTCGAGTAATGGGTATTACCCTGTAGTAGATAGAAATAATGGATAAATATTGGAAACTTAAGTCCTCAATTCGCTATCAATTGTAGAAGAAAATTGGGACCTTTTCATTAGTTAATAAATAGATCATAAAATTGATTATTTCAATAAGCTGGTACCCATTAAAGTTATCAGATAGCACAAAATACAAGATGTGTGCCCTTAAATCGATAAAATGATATTACCTTGACTTTTAATATTGTAAAAAAAAACGGCCAAGCCGATTTGTTGTCATGAAATTGACAAAAACGTAAAGTAAAAACATATGGACATCCTATATATAATGTATAGTAGTCTGAGAAAACAATACGATGTACGACTTATTTCATACCTCCTTCATTGAAGCCCTTCTGTGGACCATTGAAATCGGTGGAATCGGTTTAAGGACATACGCAACATAACATACTAGTACCTATTGATATCTAAATTCAAGATTAATGTGCCATCAGATGTTCGTAAACAAAAAATCAGCATGCATTACCAGGGGATTTGAAAAGATATTAATTGATGAAAAAGATCTTGCATAATTCAAAGAAAAATATACATGTACAAAAATTACTAAACATATTTTCTGGGTGTTTTTTTTTTTAATCCAAATTTAACTCAAAAGATGTGTACAATTGCATATGTAGACAATAAAATCTTCAATTATTGGAACTCTTCAACGCAAGAGGAAAATGCAATGAATCTCAAACTACGCTGCGTATGTCCTTAAAAACTATTTCCGTCTTTGATGAGACGGATACTGTCTATAGTTACTCGCCCTGTCGCCTCGGGCTATCTCGTTACTGCTATCTCTCCGGATCTCACTAATCATCCTATTAACACGATTTCCCATTAACCCCTTTAAAACAAAACCAGAGAGAACCTACAGGGATCATGCACCCGATTTCCGACAACGCGACAGGTGTTTTCTAAAGGAAATCCATCATGATGTAACCACAGCTATCCCCTTTGTGTATCTGTGATAGATTCTTTCACTTTTTTCCCTGTCGACATCAAAACATGTACAATAAAAGCAGATGTTTTCAGATTTCAATATCTCTTATGATTGTCACAGAAACCAGGAATTGGTGTCGATGAACGCTGCGAGGACGGACTCTAACCTGGAATTTTTATGGAATCTATTTCCTCGCCCTGATTTGTCAAAAGTCAAGGCTGGGGTGATTGTGTGCACACTTCCTTAGGGTATATATACTAATAAATGGCACACTCCCCCTTAATTAGAAAAAAAAGAAGTGAGAACATTAAGTTATCAATGGAGAATTGCGTTCTCGTTCACTAAACAGTATTCCTGTTTTACTTCAGTAATTATGGTAAATTCAATTTCATAAATAGTTTAAATACACAAGACCTAGACAATACCCTTATATTTGAAACTAGTATGTATATAACTGTTATTTTGAATTCCGTTTTTACAAAGAGAATTACTAATATCTATCAGTGCTATTTGTTTATTTGTATTTTATTGTTATGACTGACTAAGATAAATGTGTTTCTGAACTGCGGAAGATTAAGATCGACAATTGAGAGACCTCTATCGACATTTGAGAACTTAATAAGGATCGACTGAACAACAGGGTCAAATAGATCTACCGAGCGTGTCCGGGGGTTTAAATCTGATGGAGACGATACGAGGGGAGTTCAGTAACCCCACCCGGGTATTTAGTGTTATCTTGTCCATATCCGGTTACAGATCTTGTAAGCTACTCCCTGATTGGTCACTTGAGATAGTCAGTGTTTATTATAAGGTCGAACAGTGATGAACTGTGAAGGTCATCCGAGGTCATCTAATACCATAGCTGATATGATGACGATTTCAAAATAAAATAGAATACAATTTGTAGGTTAAAGTATTAAGTCCAGGCCTATGATCGAACGGTGATTTGAAGAACAATGATCATTAATTTGTTACGGTTTGCTCAGCTTCTTCATCTGTTCAATTTAAACAGTTTCTTCTCAGGAACATGAAATTGATAAGACAAGTTTGTATGAAAACATCCTCATGTATTATTGATTTGAGTTTGTTTACTTTTAGCGTTATGAATTGCGATGTTTCTACCAAAGTGTCTTATACTTCTACTTGAAAATAAAAGCATCATCCAGATTTAGTAAACTAAGATTAACATGTGTGCCCCTCGTGTACTATTTATATATTTAAGTATCTGTATAAGTATATATATTTGCTGCTGATTCAAAATGTTGAAAACAGTTACCTGCACTAAGTTCAAACTCCCAACAAAATAGATCATGTCTGAATGCGTAATAACGTGACTCAGGTGAGCTTTATGACCCGGGGCTCTCATTTAGGATTTATTATAACAATTAAGTCATGAAGTGTACATCATAGGAAAGGTCTTCACTTTCCCTGGCTATTTCAAACACTAGATGCAACTAATGAATGCATAAATTCATATCTCTTTCAGGTGCATATCGTACCTTATTTCCAATATTTTTTTTTCTGGAAACTAGGACGGTCTCTTGGGAATTGTTGATATATAGAGGAATGGATTTCAATGCATTTTTGTTTCTTCTACGTTATTGTATTCACTGTAAGACCTGCACATGTAGAGAAATCAAGACCTGGGCATAGTTCACTCTGATAAAAAGCCATCTTTACATATTTCCCGTCACCTTCTTTCACCTTTCTCTGTGTTCTACCGTCGAAGGACTTAAAACTTTGCAACATTTCATGTTTTCGTGGATTAAGTTAAATTCCCTGATAGTCCAGTCAATGAACGACAGAATTTGCAAAACCTAAAACAAATTGCAAAAGAATGTTTAACACTATATTTACTTGATATATTAAGTAATTATTGCAGGGAAAAAAGTCGCAATTTGTATATCAAGGGGAAAGTGATTTTTATGGATCTTAAAATATAACATATGATGTCACCGATCGCGAGAAATTGTCACATAAATGATGGAAATATATAAAAGTTGTGCTCTTTGAAACTGATCTAATGTGATGAAAAAAAACATGACGTAGGTTTACAGGCTTACGGACTTTAAGTAAATTCAAAACAACTTTTTTAAATCAAATCTCGACAATTTAGAATATTAATATGACCTTTTTGCACTCCATAAACAAAGTATCGTGATTTTAAAGTTCAACAATTGAAAATGCACCGTTTTCACAATAAAATAGGATACAGATATAGGCTGTATGATGCTGTTAAAATTTGTAGATTTTTCAATTTAAGATAAAAGTACTACCAGCATAATTATCATAAATATAAAATAGTAAATGACATTATATACCTGATACTAGATGTCTAAATACAGCGAAATTTAAAGGTTTTACGTAGTGCAGAAGAATGAATTGTACTGGGAGTGAAAATGTAAAAAAATAATTCAATATTTTACAAATTAGTATCTGTTTGGGTTTTATAAACCTATAAATTAGTGGATATATACAGAAACAGTCATTATTTCCATCTGCGGGGGGGGGGGGGGGGGGGGCAAAATTCATAATAAAAGAAATATTCTTCACTAGTGTAAGTATTTTTAAAAATTCAGAAAATCAACATACTGTAAATAACATTTGATAATTTTATAAAATTATTAAAACATACTAATGTCTTTGGTTTTAAAAAATGTGGGGTGGGGGGGGGGGGTTGTTGGTTCCGATGGTTGGATCCTCCCATATGTTTGCAGTGAGAGAGACAGAGGGAGATGTTTTTATGTAACAAAGATATTTTACATCTTAAATTTTGAATAAAATAAGCATACTGTACATGTTATTAAAACTCTGTCTTTTCTGCTCGCTAAAAGATAAAGTTTCCCAGTTTTGCTTTCCTCCGTGAACCTGGGTACGACTATCAACACGTAACATGAAATAAGTGGAAGATTCAGGCAAATTTTAGCTATATCTATATGCCATTTCTAAATCATTTTCATAAAAAGTCATGAAAGGGGTTATACAGGAGAGTATACCGGTATTTCCCTCTTTGAAGGGCCTGTTGTGTGATTCTATGCAATAGCATTGGGGCACTGTAGCACCTGCCCCTTTTAAAAATTGCTGAATCTGTCCATGCAACCGCTTAATGTAGCCAATATTTAAAATTTTATGATAACCAAAGTAAAGTCAAAGAAGTGAAATCTGGAGATCGTATACCAAAACTTTCTATACTTTTGATTCTTTATCTTATGCATAACTCGAAATCTGTTTCATATCTGAATTATCGGATGCATAGGCAACTAGTTACTTTGAACACTTGCAAAATAATGCACAAAACAAAGTTCATATTTGGGTGAACAGAATGCAATGACAGAAACTAATGGTGAACATTGGATATCCAAGGTTAGTATACATTTATCATTAAGGAAGTTAGCAAGATTCCAGTTCCCCAAGACTAGGACTATTTCCCGATATTCAGCCGAGGGAAATAGTCCTGGTCGAGGTGAACTGGAATCTTGATAACTCGGAGTTACTTCGGAATGTTTAGAACCCCTTATAACAGTGTTGAAACTATCAAAATTGGGAAATTCAACTTTTCGTTGGATGATGTTCCATATGTAAAATCCTTTCTCGCCAAGCCCTGGACTATCTCGCCATCGTCTTTGGTACAAACCTGCAGTTTATGTCAAGATGTATTATAGTAATCCATTCCAGCATGCTATTCCATGGTGTCCATTCACTAGCCATATCAGGAATGCTTTACATGTTAGATAATTTTTTAATTTAATGTACATTTGTACATAGAACTCTCCAAGCTAAGTGATGAATTATTATAAGTATCGTTGCTTGGAGGGCTCCAACTGGTCAACGTCTAATCATCAGAAGAAGATAAATTTAAAGAATTTATTCATACAAGTTCAAATTTGTGTGTAGTGCTACTGGCTATCAAAGCAATTCCACTCAAAATGTTGAAAATGACTACTAAAGGCATAGATATCTGTACATTTTTTAAATTCTTTTTTCTGTATTTTTAAAATAACTTTTTTTTTATTTCTATGATATGTATATAAATGTTAGGGTCTGTTATTTTTTTGAGGTTCTTTATGTATTGTAAAATTGAATTTGTATGATCATGAAATCTCCGTAGGGGGGAAATAAAGATTGAAAAGAGAACCCTAGTGACGGAGTTAGCGTACGTTGGGGGAAATGGTACTGGCGTGATACACGTTCTATTTTAAAGTGGTATTATATAAGCCAAGTCTTAGTATCTTTTTGTTAATATCACTAAAAACAATGTTTAAGTTTGTGTAACAAACAGAAAAGAAATCAAAATATAATTTGAAGAGAAACGCGGGGCGTTTTCCGCTTATTTGGACGGTGTTTGGGTACTCCTGGATAATGTGAATGTACTGAGCTGTCGTACTTTTATTTTGCACAGAGTCAAGGTAACACATCGATAAAAACGTAAATAATCAGCAACATATGAGCAAAATACCCTTCCAAAGCTTTGGTTTTCTTGGTAAAACCATAATTCTAATTAATATGTTGAATATAAGTATTATGTTTTTAATAATATACGTGTAAGATGCCTTATAGGAGATATGCGTCAGTGCTGTGAAGGCATTAAACATAATGAATTTTCTCTACTACTTTTAATAGTTGCGTGTCGAAATAAAGTAGATAGGAATAATATCTTTTTAAAAAGTTATTGAATTAAGATAGAATATTTATATTTCACATAATATTAGCAGATAATCTTCCGTCGTTATCATGACGTCATATTCCGTATTGCATATGGAGGGCACATTACGCTATAATGAATTTTGTTTAACAAATATTTAGATAATTCGCAGAAAATTATTATACAGTAACTAATCAATGGCGAATTTTTAGAGATTAATAACAGTACATAAATGAAACTTTCTATGCATTTATTTCTTCTTTTGCAATTTGTTTCGGGCCCTGTCGTTCATTGACTGGACTAAATGTCGTGTCGTATTGACACAGGGATTTTGTACGCAATGACAGGGCTGATGAGGTTCATAAAAAAAGTCGGGTCCTAATCCTGTGACATACATTAATGCACCCTCAGTAACCTCCCGCCGTTTACACAGCCGATACATGTCTTAATCCCAACGAGCAGACGTAAATTCGCCCTCCGAGATCTCGGGTCCGGGATGTATACGTACCCCTACAGGGAGGTGACAAATCAAGTGTGACCCGGAATTAGAAAAGAATGCTTTCCCATCAGAAGCAGAAAAATGTTTAGAAACGAATGCTTACTAGTACTTTTTTTTCCTTAGTTGCCGCGGATGGGCGACTGTAGCCGGTTGAAAAAAAGACACATGTAAATATTTTCAAATCAACCCAGAACAGGAATTAATCACTTATATATTAATATCCAGTTCTTTTATTTTTTTTTTCAGAA
This sequence comes from Saccostrea cuccullata, assembly GCF_032062105.1. Taxonomy (NCBI): domain Eukaryota; kingdom Metazoa; phylum Mollusca; class Bivalvia; order Ostreida; family Ostreidae; genus Saccostrea; species Saccostrea cuccullata. The sequence goes on along the minus strand of NW_026929155.1, from coordinate 313 downwards.
CTCTTCAACAAAGTAAGCAGAAATCTTGGACTGACGACAAAAATTGTTCGAAATCTTTGGGACTTATAGGTAAGCAGAGCAAACAGTGTAAACAAAATCTGGACTTAATGGGAACAGTTGCGCACGCAGCTTATGTTGCCATGGATACTTGTCAAGGACAGTTTGCAGACAGAAGATGGAACTGTTCGTCTGTTCGTAGGGCGCCAAAATTGTCACGTGATCTCACAAGAGGTAAATTCTTCGTCAGTAGTATAAGCGGCCTAGATGGCTGGGTCAATATCTAGGACATTTTTGGGGCTGTGGGGGATAGCTG